>NC_069501.1:794611518-794684018 GCF_027579735.1 Bombina bombina | reverse complement strand
GCATATCTGCATATTCCGATTCATCCAGATCACTATCAGTTTCTGAGATTCTCTTTTCTAGACAAGCATTACCAGTTTGTGGCTCTGCCGTTTGGCCTAGCAACAGCTCCAAGGATTTTTACAAAGGTTCTCGGTGCCCTTCTATCTGTAATCAGAGAACAGGGTATTGTGGTATTTCCTTATTTGGACGATATCTTGGTACTTGCTCAGTCTTCACATTTAGCAGAATCTCATACGAATCGACTTGTATTGTTTCTTCGAGAACATGGTTGGAGGATCAATTTACCAAAGAGTTTGTTGATTCCTCAGACAAGGGTAAACTTTTTAGGTTTCCAGATAGATTCAGTGTCCATGACTCTGTCACTGACGGACAAGAGACGTCTAAAATTGGTTTCAGCTTGTCGAAACCTTCTGTCTCAATCATTCCCTTCGGTAGCCTTATGCATGGAAATTCTAGGTCTTATGACTGCTGCATCGGACGCGATCCCCTTTGCTCATTTTCACATGTGACCTCTTCAGCTCTGTATGCTGAACCAGTGGTGCAGGGATTATACAAAGATATCACAATTAATATCTTTAAAACCGATTGTACGACACTCTCTGACGTGGTGGACAAACCACCATCGTTTAGTTCAGGGGGCTTCTTTTGTTCTTCCGACCTGGACTGTGATCTCAACAGATGCAAGTCTGACAGGTTGGGGAGCTGTATGGGGGTCTCTGACAGCACAAGGGGTTTGGGAATCTCAGGAGGCGAGATTACCAATCAACATTTTGGAACTCCATGCGATTTTCAGAGCTCTTCAGTCGTGGCCTCTTCTAAAGAGAGAGTCGTTCATTTGTTTTCAGACAGACAATGTCACAACCGTGGCATATGTCAATCATCAAGGAGGGACTCACAGTCCTCTGGCTATGAAAGAAGTATCTTGAATACTTGTATGGGCGGAATCCAGCTCCTGTCTAATTTCTGCGGTTCATATCCCAGGTATAGACAATTGGGAAGCGGATTATCTCAGTCGCCAAACATTACATCCGGGCGAATGGTCTCTTCACCCAGAGGTATTTCTTCAGATTGTTCAAATGTGGGGACTTCCAGAAATAGATCTGATGGCTTCTCATCTAAACAAGAAGCTTCCCAGGTATCTGTCCAGATCCAGGGATCCTCAGGCGGAAGCAGTGGATGCATTGTCACTTCCTTGGAAGTATCATCCTGCCTATATCTTTCCGCCTCTAGTTCTTCTTCCAAGAGTGATTTCCAAGATTCTAAAGGAGCGTTCGTTTGTTCTGCTGGTGGCTCCAGCATGGCCTCACAGGTTTTGATATGCGGATCTTGTCCGGATGGCTACTTGCCAACCATGGACTCTTCCGTTAAGACCAGACCTTCTATCGCAAGGTCCTTTTTCCCATCAGGATCTCAAATCCTTAAATTTGAAGGTATGGAGATTGAACGCTTGATTCTCAGTCATAGAGGTTTCTCTGACTCCGTAATTAATACTATGTTACAGGCTCGTAAATCTGTTTCTAGGAAGATATATTATCGAGTCTGGAAGACTTACATTTCTTGGTGTTCTTCTCATCATTTTTCTTGGCATTCTTTTAGAATCCCTAGAATTTTACAGTTTCTTCAGGATGGTTTGGATAAAGGTTCTTCTGCAAGTTGCTTGAAAGGACAAATCTCTGCTCTTTCTGTTCTTTTTCACAGAAAGATTGCTAATCTTCCTGATATTCATTGTTTTGTACAGGCTTTGGTTCGTATAAAACCTGCCATTAAGTCAATTTCTCCTCCTTGGAGTTTGAATTTGGTTCTGGGGGCTCTTCAAGCTCCTCCGTTTGAACCTATGCATTCGCTGGATATTAAATTACTTTCTCCAACATAGGTGTGTCCGGTCCACGGCGTCATCCTTACTTGTGGGATATTCTCTTCCCCAACAGGAAATGGCAAAGAGCCCAGCAAAGCTGGTCACATGATCCCCCCTAGGCTCCGCCTACCCCAGTCATTCTCTTTGCCGTTGTACAGGCAACATCTCCACGGAGATGGCTTAGAGTTTTTTAGTGTTTAACTGTAGTTTTTATTATTCAATCAAGAGTTTGTTATTTTGAAATAGTGCTGGTATGTACTATTTACTCAGAAACAGAAAAGAGATGAAGATTTCTGTTTGTATGAGGAAAATGATTTTAGCAACCGTCACTAAAATCCATGGCTGTTCCACACAGGACTGTTGAGAGCAATTAACTTCAGTTGGGGGAACAGTGAGCAGTCTCTTGCTGCTTGAGGTATGACACATTCTAACAAGACGATGTAATGCTGGAAGCTGTCATTTTCCCTCTGGGATCCGGTAAGCCATGTTTATTACGATTGTAAATAAGGGCTTCAAAAAGGGCTTATTAAGACTGTAGACTTTTTTTGGGCTAAATCGATTGATTATTAACACATATTTAGCCTTGAGGAATCATTTTATCTGGGTATTTTGATATAATAATATCGGCAGGCACTGTTTTAGACACCTTATTCTTTAGGGGCTTTCCCTAATCATAGGCAGAGCCTCATTTTCGCGCCGGTGTTGCGCACTTGTTTTTGAGAGGCATGGCATGCAGTCGCATGTGAGAGGAGCTCTGATACTTAGAAAAGACTTTCTGAAGGCGTCATTTGGTATCGTATTCCCCTTGGGGCTTGGTTGGGTCTCAGCAAAGCAGATACCAGGGACTGTAAAGGGGTTAAAGTTCAAAACGGCTCCGGTTCCGTTATTTTAAGGGTTAAAGCTTCCAAATTTGGTGTGCAATACTTTTAAGGCTTTAAGACACTGTGGTGAAAATTTGGTAAATTTTGAACAATTCCTTCATGTTTTTTCGCATTTGCAGTAATAAAGTGTGTTCAGTTTAAAATTTAAAGTGACAGTAACGGTTTTATTTTAAAACGTTTTTTGTACTTGTTATCAAGTTTATGCCTGTTTAACATGTCTGAACTACCAGATAGACTGTGTTCTGAATGTGGGGAAGCCAGAATTCCTATTCATTTAAATAAATGTGATTTATGTGACAATGACAATGATGCCCAAGATGATTCCTCAAGTGAGGGGAGTAAGCATGGTACTGCATCATTCCCTCCTTCGTCTACACGAGTCTTGCCCACTCAGGAGGCCCCTAGTACATCTAGCGCGCCAATACTCCTTACTATGCAACAATTAACGGCTGTAATGGATAATTCTGTCAAAAACATTTTAGCCAAAATGAACACTTATCAGCGTAAGCGCGACTGCTCTGTTTTAGATACTGAAGAGCATGACGACGCTGATATTAATATTTCTGAAGGGCCCCTAACTCAGTCTGATGGGGCCAGGGAGGTTTTGTCTGAGGGAGAAATTACTGATTCAGGGAACATTTCTCAACAAGCTGAACCTGATGTGATTGCATTTAAATTTAAGTTGGAACATCTCCGCATTCTGCTTAAGGAGGTATTATCCACTCTGGATGATTGTGACAAGTTGGTCATCCCAGAGAAACTATGTAAAATGGACAAGTTCTTAGAGGTGCCGGGGCTCCCAGAAGCTTTTCCTATACCCAAGCGGGTGGCGGACATTGTTAATAAAGAATGGGAAAGGCCCGGTATTCCTTTCGTCCCTCCCCCCATATTTAAAAAATTGTTTCCTATGGTCGACCCCAGAAAGGACTTATGGCAGACAGTCCCCAAGGTCGAGGGAGCGGTTTCCACTTTAAACAAACGCACCACTATACCCATAGAGGATAGTTGTGCTTTCAAAGATCCTATGGATAAAAAATTAGAAGGTTTGCTTAAAAAGATGTTTGTTCAGCAGGGTTACCTTCTACAACCAATTTCATGCATTGTCCCTGTCGCTACAGCCGCATGTTTCTGGTTCGATGAGCTGATAAAGGCGGTCGACAGTGATTCTCCTCCTTATGAGGAGATTATGGACAGAATCAATGCTCTCAAATTGGCTAATTCTTTCACCCTAGACGCCACTTTGCAATTGGCTAGGTTAGCGGCTAAGAATTCTGGGTTTGCTATTGTGGCGCGCAGAGCGCTTTGGTTGAAATCTTGGTCGGCTGATGCGTCTTCCAAGAACAAGCTACTTAACATTCCTTTCAAGGGGAAAACGCTGTTTGGCCCTGACTTGAAAGAGATTATCTCGGATATCACTGGGGGTAAGGGCCACGCCCTTCCTCAGGATCGGCCTTTCAAGGCAAAAAATAAACCTAATTTTCGTCCCTTTCGTAGAAATGGACCAGCCCAAAGTGCTACGTCCTCTAAGCAAGAGGGTAATACTTCTCAAGCCAAGCCAGCTTGGAGACCAATGCAAGGCTGGAACAAGGGAAAGCAGGCCAAGAAACCTGCCACTGCTACCAAGACAGCATGAAATGTTGGCCCCCGATCCGGGACCGGATCTGGTGGGGGGCAGACTCTCTCTCTTCGCTCAGGCTTGGGCAAGAGATGTTCTGGATCCTTGGGCGCTAGAAATAGTCTCCCAAGGTTATCTTCTGGAATTCAAGGGACTTCCCCCAAGGGGGAGGTTCCACAGGTCTCAGTTGTCTTCAGACCACATAAAAAGACAGGCATTCTTACATTGTGTAGAAGACCTGTTAAAAATGGGAGTGATTCATCCCGTTCCATTAAGAGAACAAGGGATGGGGTTCTACTCCAATCTGTTTATAGTTCCCAAAAAAGAGGGAACGTTCAGACCAATCTTAGATCTCAAGATCTTAAACAAGTTTCTCAAGGTTCCATCGTTCAAGATGGAAACCATTCGAACTATTCTTCCTTCCATCCAGGAAGGTCAATTCATGACCACGGTGGATTTAAAGGATGCGTATCTACATATTCCTATCCACAAGGAACATCATCGGTTCCTGAGGTTCGCATTCCTGGACAAACATTACCAGTTCGTGGCGCTTCCTTTCGGATTAGCCACTGCTCCAAGGATTTTCACAAAGGTACTAGGGTCCCTTCTAGCTGTGCTAAGACCAAGGGGCATTGCTGTAGTACCTTACTTGGACGACATTCTGATTCAAGCGTCGTCCCTTCCTCAAGCAAAGGCTCACACGGACATTGTCCTGGCCTTTCTCAGATCTCACGGATGGAAAGTGAACGTGGAAAAGAGTTCTCTATCTCCGTCAACAAGGGTTCCCTTCTTGGGAACAATAATAGACTCCTTAGAAATGAGGATTTTTCTGACAGAGGCCAGAAAAACAAAACTTCTAGACTCTTGTCGGATACTCCATTCCGTTCCTCTTCCTTCCATAGCTCAGTGCATGGAAGTGATCGGGTTGATGGTAGCGGCAATGGACATAGTTCCTTTTGCACGCATTCATCTAAGACCATTACAACTGTGCATGCTCAGTCAGTGGAATGGGGACTATACAGACTTGTCTCCGAAGATACAAGTAAATCAGAGGACCAGAGACTCACTCCGTTGGTGGCTGTCCCTGGACAACCTGTCACGAGGGATGACATTCCGCAGACCAGAGTGGGTCATTGTCACGACCGACGCCAGTCTGATGGGCTGGGGCGCGGTCTGGGGATCCCTGAAAGCTCAGGGTCTTTGGTCTCGGGAAGAATCTCTTCTACCGATTAAATATTCTGGAACTGAGAGCGATATTCAATGCTCTCAAGGCTTGGCCTCAGCTAGCGAGGGCCAAGTTCATACGGTTTCAATCAGACAACATGACAACTGTTGCGTACATCAACCATCAGGGGGGAACAAGGAGTTCCCTGGCGATGGAAGAAGTGACCAAAATCATTCTATGGGCGGAGTCTCACTCCTGCCACCTGTCTGCTATCCACATCCCAGGAGTGGAAAATTGGGAAGCGGATTTTCTGAGTCGTCAGACATTGCATCCGGGGGAGTGGGAACTCCATCTGGAAATCTTTGCCCAAGTCACTCAGCTGTGGGGCATTCCAGACATGGATCTGATGGCCTCTCGTCAGAACTTCAAAGTTCCTTGCTACGGGTCCAGATCCAGGGATCCCAAGGCGGCTCTAGTGGATGCACTAGTAGCACCTTGGACCTTCAAACTAGCTTATGTGTTCCCGCCGTTTCCTCTCATCCCCAGGCTGGTAGCCAGGATCAATCAGGAGAGGGCGTCGGTGATCTTGATAGCTCCTGCGTGGCCACGCAGGACTTGGTACGCAGATCTGGTGAATATGTCATCGGCTCCTCCTTGGAAGCTACCTTTGAGACGAGACCTTCTTGTTCAGGGTCCGTTCGAACATCCGAATCTGGTTTCACTCCAGCTGACTGCTTGGAGATTGAACGCTTGATCTTATCGAAGCGAGGATTCTCAGATTCTGTTATCGATACTCTTGTTCAGGCCAGAAAGCCTGTAACTAGAAAGATTTACCACAAAATTTGGAAAAAATATATCTGTTGGTGTGAATCTAAAGGATTCCCTTGGGACAAGGGTAAGATTCCTAGGGTTCTATCCTTCCTTCAAGAAGGATTGGAAAAAGGATTATCTGCAAGTTCCCTGAAGGGACAGATTTCTGCCTTGTCTGTGTTACTTCACAAAAAGCTGGCCGCTGTGCCAGATGTTCAAGCCTTTGTTCAGGCTCTGGTTAGAATTAAGCCTGTTTACAAACCTTTGACTCCTCCTTGGAGTCTCAATTTAGTTCTTTCAGTTCTTCAGGGGGTTCCGTTTGAACCCTTGCATTCCGTTGATATTAAGTTATTATCTTGGAAAGTTTTGTTTTTAGTTGCAATTTCTTCTGCTAGAAGAGTTTCAGAATTATCTGCTCTGCAGTGTTCTCCTCCTTATCTGGTGTTCCATGCAGATAAGGTGGTTTTACGTACTAAACCTGGTTTTCTTCCAAAAGTTGTTTCTAACAAAAACATTAACCAGGAGATTATCGTACCTTCTCTGTGTCCGAAACCAGTTTCAAAGAAGGAACGTTTGTTGCACAATTTGGATGTTGTTCGCGCTCTAAAATTCTATTTAGATGCTACAAAGGATTTTAGACAAACATCTTCCTTGTTTGTTGTTTATTCCGGTAAAAGGAGAGGTCAAAAAGCAACTTCTACCTCTCTCTCTTTTTGGATTAAAAGCATCATCAGATTGGCTTACGAGACTGCCGGACGGCAGCCTCCCGAAAGAATCACAGCTCATTCCACTAGGGCTGTGGCTTCCACATGGGCCTTCAAGAACGAGGCTTCTGTTGATCAGATATGTAGGGCAGCGACTTGGTCTTCACTGCACACTTTTACCAAATTTTACAAGTTTGATACTTTTGCTTCTTCTGAGGCTATTTTTGGGAGAAAGGTTTTGCAAGCCGTGGTGCCTTCCATTTAGGTGACCTGATTTGCTCCCTCCCTTCATCCGTGTCCTAAAGCTTTGGTATTGGTTCCCACAAGTAAGGATGACGCCGTGGACCGGACACACCTATGTTGGAGAAAACAGAATTTATGTTTACCTGATAAATTACTTTCTCCAACGGTGTGTCCGGTCCACGGCCCGCCCTGGTTTTTTTAATCAGGTCTGATAATTTATTTTCTTTAACTACAGTCACCACGGTACCATATGGTTTCTCCTATGCAAATATTCCTCCTTAACGTCGGTCGAATGACTGGGGTAGGCGGAGCCTAGGGGGGATCATGTGACCAGCTTTGCTGGGCTCTTTGCCATTTCCTGTTGGGGAAGAGAATATCCCACAAGTAAGGATGACGCCGTGGACCGGACACACCGTTGGAGAAAGTAATTTATCAGGTAAACATAAATTCTGTTTTCTTGGAAAGTTTTGTTTCTTTTGGCCATCTCTTCTGCTAGAAGAATTTCTGAATTATCTGCTCTTTCTTGTGAGTCTCCTTTTCTGATTTTTCATCAGGATAAGGCGGTGTTGCGAACTTCATTTAAATTTTTACCTAAGGTTGTGAATTCTAACAACATTAGTAGAGAAATTGTGGTTCCTTCATTGTGTCCTAATCCTAAGAACTCTAAGGAAAGATCGTTGCATTCTTTGGATGTAGTTAGCTTTGAAATATTATGTTGAAGCTACTAAAGATTTCCGAAAGACTTCTAGTCTATTTGTTATCTTTTCTGGTTCTAGGAAAGGTCAGAAGGCTTCTGCCATTTCTTTGGCATCTTGGTTAAAGTCTTTGATTCATCATGCTTATGTCGAGTCGGGTAGAACTCCGCCTCAAAGGATTACAGCTCATTCGACTAGGTCAGTCTCTACTTCCTGGGCATTTAGGAATGAAGCTTCGGTTGATCAGATTTGCAAAGCAGCAACTTGGTCTTCTTTGCATACTTTTACTAAATTCTACCATTTTGATGTGTTTTCTTCTTCTGAAGCAGTCTTTGGTAGAAAAGTACTTCAGGCAGCTGTTTCAATTTGATTCTTCTGCTTATAATTTCAGTTTTTTTCATTATAAGATTTAAACTTTGTTTTGGGGTGTGGATTATTTTTCAGCGGAATTGGCTGTCTTTATTTTATCCCTCCCTCTCTAGTGACTCTTGCGTGGAAGATCCACATCTTGGGTATTCATTATCCCATACGTCACTAGCTCATGGACTCTTGCTAATTACATGAAAGAAAACATAATTTATGTAAGAACTTACCTGATAAATTCATTTCTTTCATATTAGCAAGAGTCCATGAGGCCCACCCTTTTTGAGGTGGTTATGATTTTTTTGTATAAAGCACAATTATTCCAATTCCTTATTTTTTATGCTTTCGCACTTTTTTCTTATCACCCCACTTTTTGGCTATTCGTTAAACTGATTTGTGGGTGTGGTGAGGGGTATATTTATAGGCATTTTGAGGTTTGGGAAACTTTGCCCCTCCTGGTAGGAATGTATATCCCATACGTCACTAGCTCATGGACTCTTGCTAATATGAAAGAAATGAATTTATCAGGTAAGTTCTTACATAAATTATGTTTTTCTCTGAGTCATCCAACTGCTTCTCCAAGGGTTCCTGCTGTGTTTGAGGGTTGTAAAGGAGGTTTTTTCCCCCCAAAAATCGTTCTGAAGGGCATGTAGGAGCCACAGCAGAGCTGTGGTAGGGTGCTGCAAGTCTTTTTTTTTTTTTTTTTTTTTTACCAGTTTTGATGTTTTTTCAATCCGGTTTTGCCATTAAGGGGTTAATTGGTTATGTGCATAGTTGTGCAAAGTTACTAAGGCTATAGGATGCTACTGTAAAAATTTCATTACGTTTACTGCTTTTTTACACTGTTTTGCAGAACTTGTGCAGCTTTTTTTCTCTTAAAGGCACAGTACCGTTTTATTTCTAAGTGTTTTTTACTTTGATTAAAGTGTTTTCCAAGCTTGCTTGTTACATTGCTAGCCTGTTTAACATGTCTGACACCAAGGAAAATCCTTGTTCAATATGTTTGGAAGTCATTGTGGAACCCCCTCTTAGAATGTGTCCCAAATGTACTGATATGTCTATAAATTATAAGGATCATTATGTTAGCATTTAAAAATAGACCTTTAAATGATTCTCAGTCAGATGCAAATGAGGGTTCGCCTTTTAGCTCTCCACAAGTGTCACAACCAGTAACGCCTGCACAAGTGACGCCAGGTACCTCTAGGTTCATTTACTTTGCATGACATGGCCAAAGTTATGAATACAACCCTCACAGAGGTTTTATCCAAACTGCCTGATTTACTAGGAAAGCAGGATAGTTCTGGGTTAAGGAAAAATACTGAGCTATCTCACACTTTAGTAGCCGTATCTGATATGACCTCACAATGCTCTGAAGGGGTGAGGGATTTGTTATCTGAGGGAGAGATTTCTGATTCAGGAAAGACGCTTCCTCAGACAGATTCTGATATGACGGCCTTTAAATTTAAACTTGAACACCTCCGTTTATTGCTTAAGGAGGTATTAGCAACTCTGGATGATTGTGACCCTATAGTAGTTCCAGAGAAATTGTGTAAAATGGATGAATACTTAGAGGTTCCTGTTTACACTGATGTTTTTCCAGTCCCTAAGAGGATTGCAAATATTATTGCTAAGGAGTGGAATAAACCAGGTATTCCGTTCTCTCCCCCTCCTGTTTTTAAGAAAATGTTTCCTATATCGGACACCTTGCGGGACTCATGGCAGACTGTTCCTAAGGTGGAGGGAGCTATTTCTACTCTGTCTAAGCGTACAACTATACCTATTGAGGACAGTTGTGCTTTCAAAGATCCTATAGATAAAAAATTAGAGGGTCTTCTGAAGAAAATATTTGTTCATCAAGGTTTTTCTCTTCAACCTATTGCTTGCATCGTTCCTGTAACTACTGCAGCTGCTTTCTGGTTTGAGGCTCTAGAAGAGGGTCTTCAGATGGAGACTCCTTTAGAAGAGATTTTGGATAGAATTAAGGCTCTTAAGTTGGCTAATTATTTTATTACAGATGCCGCATTTCAACTGGCTAAATTAGTGGCAAAAAGTTCAGGTCTTGCCATTTTAGCACGCAGGGCATTATGGCTTAAGTCCTGGTCTGCTGATGTGTCATCTAAATCTAAGCTTTTGAACATCCCTTTCAAAGGAAAGACCCTTTTCGGGCCTGAACTGAAAGAGATTATTTTAGACATCACTGGAGGGAAGGGTCATGCCCTTCCTCAGGATAGATCAATTAAGACAAGGGCTAAGCAAAATAATTTTCATTCCTTTCGGAACTTTAAAAGTGGTCCCGTTTCAACTGCCTCTACTTCGTAGCAGGAGGGAAATTTTGCACATTCCAAGTCAGTCTGGAGACCTAACCAGACTTGGAACAAGGGTAAACAGCTCAAGAAGTCCGCTGCTGCCACCAAGACAGCATGAAGGGGTTGCCTCCGATCCAGGACCGGATCTAGTAGGGGCAGACTCTATCTCTTTGCTCAGGCTTGGGCAAGAGATGTTCACGATCCCTGGGCTTTAAAAATTGTGTCCCAGGGATATTTTCTGGAATTCAAGGACTCCCTTCCAAGGGGGAGATTTCACATTTCTCGATTGTCTGCAAACCAGACAAAGAGAGAGGCGTTCTTACGCTGTGTAGAAGACCTATATACCATGGGGGTGATCCGCCCAGTCCCAAGAGAGGAGTAGGGGCTAGGATTTTACTCAAACCTGTTTGTGGTTTCCAAAAAAGAGGGAACTTTGAGACCAATCTTGGATCTCAAGATTCTAAACAAGTTCCTCAAAGTTCCATCTTTCAAGATGGAGACCATTCGGACTATTCTTCCTCTGATCCAGGAATGTCAATATATGACTACCGTGGATTTAAAGGATGCTTATATACACATCCCTATTCACAGAGATCATCATTAATTTCTCAGATTTGCCTAAACAGGCATTACCCTTAGGGTTGGCCACGGCTCCCAGAATTTTCACCAAGGTGCTAGGGTCCCTTCTGGCGGTTCTTCGTCCACGGGGCATAGCAGTGGCGCCTTATCTGGATAATTCAGGCGTCAACTTTCCAGCTGCCCAAATCTCATACGGACACCGTGTTGGCTTTTCTGAGATCTCACGGGTGGAAGGTGAACATATAGAAGAGTTTTCTCTTCCCTCAAACAAGAGTTTCCTTCAAGGTGGAAGGTGGAAATAAAAAAAATTCTGACGGAGGTCAGAAAATCGAAGATCTTAACGACTTGCTGAGCTCTTCATTCCATTCCTCGGCCATCAGTGGCTCAGTGTATGGAGGTAATCGGTCTCATGGTAGCGGCAATGGACATAGTTCCTTTTGCCCGCCTACATCTCAGACCACTGCAAATAAGCATGCTCAAACAGTGGAATGGGGATTATGCAGATTTATCTCCTCAACTGCATCTGGACTAGGAGACCAGAGATTCTCTTCTCTGGTGGTTGTCTCAGGACCACCTGTCTCAGGGAATGTGTTTCCACAGGCTAGAGTGCCTCATAGTAACGACAGATGCCAGCCTGTTAGGCTGGGGTGCAGTCTGGAACTCCCTGAAAGCTCAGGGCTTATGGTATTGGGAGGAATTGATTCTTCCGATTAAACATTCTGGAACTGAGAGCGATTTTCAATACGTGGCCAGGTCTCGGGATCCCAAGGCGGTGCTGATAGATGCTCTAGCAGTGCCCTCGTTTTTCAATCTGGCTTATGTATTCCCACCGTTTCCTCTCCTCTCACGTCTGGTTGCCAGAATCTAGCAGGAGAGAGCTTCGGTGGTCCTGATAGCTCCTGCGTGGCCACGCAGGACTTGGTATGCAGACCTAGTGGACATGTCCTCGGTTCCACCGTGGACTCTGCCAATGTGGCGGGACCTTCTAATTCAGGGTCTGTTCTCGCATCCAAATCTAATTTCTCTGCGTCTGACTGCTTGGTAATTGAACGCTTGATTTTAGCAAGCGTGGTTTATCTGAGTCAGTCATTGATACCCTGATTCAGGCTAGAAAGCCTGTCACCAGGAAGATCTATCATAAGATTTGGAGCAAATATCTTTATTGGTGTGAATCCAAAGGTTACTCTTGGAGTAAGGTTAGGATTCCTAGAGTTTTGTCTTTTCTCCAAGAGGGTTTGGAGAAGGGATTATCAGCTAGTTCTCTAAAGGGACAAATCTCTGCTTTGTCTATTTTACTACACAAACGTCTGGCAGATGTCCCAGATGTTCGAGCATTTAGTCAGGCTTTGGTCAGAATTAAGCCTGTATTTAAATCGGTTGCTCCGCCTTGGAGCTTAAATTTAGTTCTTAAAGTGAATGTAAAGTCATCCTCTGTTCTAAACACCTGTGTAACATATGTCAATAAAAAACTATAGTTTCATTCATGAAATTCTACCTTTTTCAATCGTTAGCTTTATTTTCATAATTTTAGCCTTGTTTTCGCTGAAATCAACCTCCTCCCGGCATTCGCGCTCCGTTCCTCAATTTTTTGATTGACGCCTTGATAGCCAATAACGTCTATAACCACAGGGGGACCCACCCCATTACAATGACGTAATACGTCTTCATTGCGCATGCGTTCGTTTGCGGTGTAGAGCTAATTTAATATAAGCTCGTGCACATTTCGCGCATGCGCATTATACCGAAACACGGCATCGCAATAATTAAAAAATTAAGAAATTACTAGATAATAGGTTAGACTTCGCTCCTGTCCTTCACCACTCGCAACAATAGTTTTCATTGAATGGAGTTAGACTCATTCAATGAATACTATGTTGATGAAAACCGGAAACAGGAGTAACGCATGCGCAATTGAAAGAATACACGGGAGCGCGCAGTTCCGATACGTAAACAGCGGGTGGGGCCGCTGTTTACGTAAGATGGGGGAGAATAAGCAAACTGAGAGTGGGAGGAGCGGGTAAGTGAATGACCGATAATACTAATATAAAATAACATTGCAATAATACATTTTATTAAAAAAGGATTGTGGCGGTATGCTTTAGCGTATGATTCTCTACAACTATATATAATACAATATTGAAAAATTTACATTCACTTTAAGGTTCTTCAAGGGGTTCCTTTTGAATCCATGCATTCCATAGATATTAAGCTTTTATCTTGGAAAGTTTTGTTCCTATTAAGAATATCATTCAACAGATTGTTGTTCCTTCTTTGTGTCCTAATCCTTCATCAAAAACGGAACGTTTATTGCACAATCTTAATGTGGTTCATGCTTTAAAATTCTACTTACAAGCAACTAAAGATTTCCGTCAGACATCTTCATTGTTTGTTGTTTATTCTGGTAAACGGAAAGGTCAAAGGGCTACGGCTACCTCTCTTTCTTTTTGGCTGAGAGGCATCATCCGTTTGGCTTATGAGACTGCTGGACAGCAGCCTCCTGAAATAATTACTGCTCATTCTACTAGAGCTGTGGCTTCCACATGGGCTTTTAAAAATGACGCGTCTGTTGAAAAGATTTGTAAGGCGGCGACTTGGTCTTCGCTTCATACTTTTTCCAAATTTTCCAAATTTGATACTTTTGATTCTTCAGAGGCTATTTTTGGGAGAAAGGTTCTTCAAGCAGTGGTGCCTTCTGTTTAAAGGTCCCTGTCTTGTCCCTCCCTTCATCCGTGTCCTAAAGCTTTGGTATTGGTATCCCACAAGTAATGGATGAATCCGTGGACTCGATACATCTTACAAGAAAAAACATAATTTATGCTTACCTGATAAATTCATTTCTCTTGTGATGTATCGAGTCCACGGCCCGCCCTGTTTTTTCTAAAGACAGGCATTTGTATTTTTATTTTTGAAACTTTCAGTCACCACTGTACCCTATGGTTTCTCCTTTTTCTACCTAGCCTTTGGTCAAATGACTGGGGGTTGGAGTTAAGGGGGGAGCTATATAGGCAGATCTGCTGTGGGTGCTCTCTTTGCCACTTCCTGTTGGGAAGTAGAATATCCCACAAGTAATGGATGAATCCGTGGACTCGATACATCACAAGAGAAATGAATTTATCAGGTAAGCATAAATTATGTTTTTGCCATACAGACACCATTATAATACATGCTTTTACAACTTGTGATGCAGTACTTTACTCTTTTAACTAATTTTTCAAAAGTTCAGCGCAAAGAAGATGCTGTTATTCCCAGTAATTTGCACTTCCACAGACGCATATGGTACCAAAAGTTTTATATATATGTATTGATATGTTTTATTTTTGTGTCAACATATGGCACAAACAGCACAGAAACATTATATAATATAAATATTAGCTAAATAGTTACCTAAAAAACTTTTTTTAATAATCAAAACATGACGGCGCAAATATTTATAGGGATGTCCGTTGACAAATAGGGAGTAAATGCTTTTTCCGACAGGCGCAATTTATCATTATTACGCCCCAGCTCGCCTGCGCAAAGTTACGTCTCTTTTTTTTATAAATTTAGGCGCACATGTGCGCCTCTCCGGAGGCGAGCTGGGGCGCAGTTACAGGCGAAGAACATACAGAGTTCGCCTAGCCTTTGATAAATCTAGCCCATAGAGCATAAACTGACATAAAGTTATATATCAACATTGAATCAATATCTATAAAGATGTGAAATTGTATATACAGGGGGAATACAAAAGTTAAAAAAAAAAAGACAAAAGTGTGGACATAGGCTTACCTGTGTACCTATGTATAAAGAATGTGGAATGTACAATGTAATTGACTAAATGAAAGTACATTACAAAAATATTTGATAATGTGTTAAGAATCCAGAGTCCACATTTAGTCCAGAATTTAACAAGTTGAAGTGCATTATCATTTTTATTTCAAAGGTTTTTCTTTCCATGGTGTTTTTGAAGTTGCCTCTGAGAATTTTGATTTTGAGGTTTTGGATGGAGTGGTCAGGTTGGGTGAAATGGTGACCAACAGGGGTGTGGAGTATTTTGTTTCACAGTGGTTTTTGATTGTGTCTGTGTAAGTTCATCCTCATCCGAAGGTGCAGTTTTTGGCTTGTTTCTCCAATATAGAATCCCACTTCACATGCAGTGCAATGTATGATGTATACCACATTTGCAGATATACATGAATATGCCCCTTTAATTTTATAGGATTTATTATTGTGATTTGCTGTGCTGCTTTCACAAACGTGTTGACACAGTTTGCAGAGAGCTTTATAGACTCTGGATTCTTAACACATTATCAAACTTTTTTTGGAATGTACTTTCATTTAATCAATTACATTGTATATTCCACATTCATTATACATAGGTACACAGGTAAGCCTTTGTCCACACTTTTGTCTTTTTTTTAACTTTTGTATTCCCCCTGTATACACAATTTCACATCTTTATAGATATTGATTCAATGTTGATTAATAACTTTATGTCAGTATATGCTCTATGTAAAGCTATATATTTCCCTTGTCTGTTCTCCTACACTGGACACTGTCTGCCTGTTACCTAAGCCCCCCTCATGATTTTTACGACACCTCCTCCTCTCCCTGCACTATTCTTAGCTATTCTGTGTTTTAAGATATAATCTGTAAATTCCATTGAATTGGTCAGTATTGCTTCAGACTTGATAAAGGAAGGAACTCTTCCGAAAGCTTGTCAACTTATAAATGTATAGTTAGTCCAATAAAAAAGTATCATTGCTCAATGCAATACTCGTTATTTTGATATCTAAATCTCTGGACTAACACGGCTACTCCAATCAACGTATATATATTCTTGTGCAATGGTAACATTGTATATGAGGTATTTCTGGGAAAAAGCAAGCGGGGAATCTTGCCTAGATGTGCTAATTTCCTATGCAAATATTTACATTGATTTATATATATATGTGTTCAAATTACCTAAATAAAAGTGTATCTAGATAAATAATTTAATATATGACAGCCTATATGTGAGGGATCAGAAAAGTAAATAAGCGAGAACAATATTAAAAATAATGGGATTGCCACAAAAATGCAAATGAGTGTTATTTGAAAGCAACCCAGTTCTATGGTGATTCAAAATAAAAATATATCAAGCCTAAATGAAGATACAAGAGTTTAGCAAATGACTCCAGAAGGAGAAACCACTCTGAGTAGGCCTTGCACCTAACTGGGCAAGTAACAACAGTTATATCGCAGATAGACATGACTCTATCTGATCCTACATTTAACATTCACCGTCCTCTACAATAGTAATAATCCTACTCCGCCCCAGCCTGTGGCCTCTTCTAGCCTGAAGTAGAGCTGCTAAACCTTATAGGCAAACGTGCTAGCTGATCTTGATCTTCCCTATCTCCACATTCCTATCTGCAGCACTCGGGTCGTCCACCATCTTCTCTCCTCCTGCTCTCTACAGCCGCGCTGTGCAGCAGAAACAAGACAGGCGATACCAGCTGCAACAACTCGCACTATTAGATGTGGATTCCCTCTGAGCAAGCAGCGGCCGTTGCATGTGCCCTAACGCCGGCTTCTCTACCGCTCCCTCTGTGTCGGATCTCAATGGAGGTGGCTCAGGCTCCCAGCTGTGACGTAGAAACCGACTTCTCTTCAGCAGCCGCTGCATGTGTTGCAATCAAAAGCCTGTTCACATTGGGCGAGTGATGTCACTTCTGGGCGGGGCTAAAAAATTGCATACTCGCGGATTTTAAATCGCGGCGGTTAATTAGTGTTTAAAACCGCATATGCGGTTAATCGTACAGCCCTAATAAAACAAAAAAAAACCATATATATATATATATATATATATATATATATATATATATATATATATATATATATGTATTAGATGTGTGCATTCTGAGGTTTCGAATGCCTCCAAATGTGGAAGAAGGTGGTCATATGAGGCATTTCTTCTTGTAAAAGTGCCACACACTAAGATCTGGATATGCACAGATGTTAGTTTGCTGAACTTTCATAAGAAGAAATCTGGCTCCGAAAAGAGCAGAGTGCCACAAGCAACCGCCTTTTTCCACATTCGGAGGCATCCAAAATCTACAAAAATACACACGTATAATATATAGATAGATATACACACAGTATATATAAAATAAAAAATATTCTTTACTAATGAAGATTTGATGTTAGCCATCAACTCCAGGGGTTTGCACTTTAAGCAGCATATATTTAGTAGAAGCCAGTCAAAAAGGTAGTTTTTTGTAACCTAATTCAAAATACCTGGAGCCAGTAGCAATATTATAAGAATCAGGGTTTCTGTGTAAACCCCCTTGTTTTTTTTTTGTTTTGTTTTTTTTTTGTCCATAACAGTTTTTACGTAGAAATGTAATCAGTTAAGATTGCTTTTAAAATTTCATAAAACAAGATGCAAAATGTTCACTTTTTCTCCCATTCCCCAGAAAAAAAAAGCTTTTGGGGTTTAAGCAATATTAAGCAAAATAAAGTTCTAAAGCATGTAATCCCCCCTTTTTATTGTATTTCTTTTTTATTTTCTTTCTTTTTTTGTAAATAGATATTTGGGATTTGATCACGCAGCCACACTATTCCACATACGGGACAGCCCAGCGGACCCAGTAGAAAGAGCTATCTACCTGACAAACACTTTTAATTTTGCAGTTCATGTCCATGATGTTCTGTTGCCAGAAAGTGCAAAAACAATGTTTAAAGTAAGTTTTAATATAACTAATGAAAATCAGTTCTCTGCTAATCACTTGACTATATTTTAGAGCAACACACCTCAGATTTTGAAACACCACAGAAAAAAATGTGGCGTATCTTGTGCACAAATCTTCTGGTTTTTGTTGTTTGTTTGTTTTTCAACATCCTTAGACTTTTAACAAATTTAGATCTGTTTTGTTTTTTATGTTGGGGGATAGTTATTTAACTCTCTGTATTTATTTTCTTTTAACCACTGGATGTCCAAGTGATGAGTGATGTTTTGAGTGGTATCTTATTTTCTGTTGACTTTTGTCTTAATTCTAGATCCAGAATTTCAGCTCACATGTTTTAATTCCAGCTGCTGAATCAAGATATATATTCACATTGCTTTTCACGCCATCCACGTCCTCTGTTCATATAGATAGCAATATATTACTTATCACCAATGCATCTAAATTCCATCTTCCTGTGCGAGCGTACACAGGCTTTCTTGATGTAAGTATTTTTTGCTTTATTAAATGGTATAATTTTGTGCTATCATAATCAGGCCCATATGTGCACATTTACAAATGCTAATTGTTATTCTTTAATTATATCTGATTGCAGATTAAAATTAGTTCTCAATTTATTGTGAAATATTTTAATTATTTTTTAGATCTGAGAAATATATTTTCACAGCCAAGTGTACTTTGTGCACTTATGTTTTTTTTACATTTAGTCACATTGCTGTATGATTATTAGGATTTGTGGGGGGGTTACCAATCGCTCATTTCAAATTTTGATGATAGTGCAGTATTTCAATTATTAGGAGAATATTACAAATTATCATTTTATTGTTTAATGTCTTTTCTTTTCAAATTAAATATCTGTTGGAGGAAAATGCTTATTTAAGGAAAAAAAATGTTGGAGTAAATTAGTTGAGGAGTAAACCTTAGTTTTATTTTTAAAAATGTGTATAGCTTTGTATGGAGACTTTTTAAATGACTTGTGTAATTATATACTTCTTTGCAGTACTTTGTTTTACCATCAAAACCAGAGGAACGGTTTATAGATTTTGGCATCCTTAGCGCTGCAGAATCTAGCAGACTCTTCATTGCAATTATAAATAGTAACCCCATAGAGGTAAGAAAGAGATTGTCATTTTAGAATAATTTAGATTTGTATAATATTATAGACAGACAGCTTTAGCATGAGAAATGTTTGCAAGCATTTGTATAGTTATGCAGCTATAATGTTACAGTATTCATATGCAGTTTGTGTTGTATGAATTCTAAGACATCCTCGACTTGATGACAAATTAAATTAAACAGAAAAATATTTTTTACTGCTTGTATCACTAAATACTTTTTCATCACTAAATTTTCACTGAAAACAGAAGTGTAATTTATGTTGTTATACTTCTTAACACTATTAAAAAATGTCAAATTCCTTCTGGGTTTAGCACTATTGCATTAAAGAAGATTAAGTGTTGCGCTAGATCACTCACTCAGTGCCACTCCTTAGTAACCATCCACAAGGTTACCAGGAAAAATACAAAAAGTACTGAATGCAGGTGTGTGAAGGGCGCTAAAGCAGATGAAAAGCTTCAGCAGAGTGGAAAAAATAGTGGAAAAAAATATATATTGTAAAAAAATAGATTGTATTGAATATACATGTATAATTTACAACAAAAATTATATATAGTAATGTGTTATCAAAATATTTCCTATATTGGATACGGATATCTGATAATAAGTCAGATCTACTTGATGCTATAATACCAGCATAAAATGACAGTATTAAACTTTTATAATATGTTGGCCTATTTAGTTGTAGGTATTAGATAAGGGCTAGTCTAGCCTACATAGTAACCGTTAGCTTATCAACAAATGCAAAATACTCTTTGCACATAAAATATCAAAATATATAGATGGGGCGGTTACCAAATAACATTATATATATAAAAAAATGTTCGAGACTGCGTGTTAAAAAATGCCGACTTAGCATAAAAATATTTCTGTTTTATGTAATAGCAGTTAAAGCTCTCAGTCTTAAATTGTCTCTTAGGTGGCTGCGTTTGATCATTATATTCTTTTAAGTATATATATATATATATATATATATATATATATATATATATATATATATACCACCAATACTCTTTGTCGATCACAACCACAGAGTCAATGCTTGGAGCAAACACAGGTGAACCAGTAATCACTTAAATATCCACATCACAGGCTCACAGTTCCTTAAGCAGTACCTTTTTACAGTAATATTTGTTCCATTTGATTATCCACAATTTTTGATGTAAAAGGTACTCACCCTCTCGTTACTTGTATAGAAAACAGGGGGTACCTTAGGATGATTGCTCTTCCTTGAACCTCTTTTTTTTTTTTTTCCATAGAATATTTAATTGATAATATCTGATTGAAGAACATTGCAACAAAATAATGTACATTCACTTTGTTTGTTTTTTATGGTTATATTTATAGCAAAATCCAATATAAGAAATATTTTGATAACACATTACTATATATAATTTTTGTCGTAAATTATACATGTATATTCTATACAATCTATTTTTTCACAATATATAAAAATCTTCACAATATATATTTTTTTCCTACATTGGTGTATCCGGTCCACGGCTTCTTCCTTACTTGTGGGATATTCTCAATCCCTACAGGAAGCGGCAAAGAGAGCACACAGCAGAGCTGTCCATATAGCTCCCCTCAGGCTCCGCCCCCCCAGTCATTCTCTTTGCCGCTCTAACTAGTAGCATCTCCACGGGGGTGGTAAAGAGTATGTGGTGTTAGTTTTTTCTATCAAGAGTTTGTTATTTTAAAATAGTGCCGGCTTGTACTATTTACTCTGCAGCAGAAAGTGATGAAGATTTCTGCTAAGAGGAATATGATTTTAGCACCAGTAACTAAAATCCATTGCTGTTCCCACGCAGGACTGTTGAAACCAGAGAACATCAGTTGGGGGGAACAGTTTGCAGGCTTAACTGCTTCAGGTATGATCAGTCATTTTTCTAAGACCATGTAATGCTAGAAGACTGTCAGAAATTCCCTCTGGGATAGGTAAGCCATTTTTCTTAGACTCTGTATAAAATATGATGGCTTATATTAAGGGCTCTATGCTGGTTGACACTATTGTGGGCTTAAAAATCGATTGCTTTTGAGCATGTTTTTCACTATAATTAAGGTGTTTTTTCAGACTTTAAAACACTTTTGGGGTTTAATTTGCGCCTGGCATTTATTTGGACACCTAATCTAGTCAGAAAGGCCCCTCCACTCTGGAATGAAGATGGAGGAGGTCTCATTTTCGCGCCTCAATTGCGCAGTTGTTTTGCCTAGGCAGTTCATGCAGCTTCACGTGGGGAGTCCAGAGGCATCAGATAAGGCTCCAAAGAGGCTTATTTCCTACTAAAATAATCCCTAAGGAAGGTAAAGGCCACAGTGAGAAGCTGTGGCATAGTACTGTAGTGTGTTAACCGGTTAATAACTGTTATTAGCTCCGGTTTGGGCATTAAGGGGTTAATTGGTCTGAAAAAAAATTGTGGTCGGCGGATGTGTCGTCCAAAACAAAATTGCTTAATATTCCTTTCAAGGGTAAGACCCTATTCGGGCCAGAGTTGAAAGAAATTATTTCAGATATCACTGGGGGAAAGGGCCATGCCCTCCCACAGGGATAGACCTTTCAAAGCTAAAAATAAGTCTAATTTTCGTTCCTTTCGCAATTTCAGGAACGGACCAGCTTCTACCTCTACAGCCACTAGGCAAGAGGGTAACGCACCCCAGCCCAAACCAGCATGGAAACCATTGCAAGGCTGGAACAAGGGTAAACAGGCCAAAAAGTCTGCAGCTTCTACCAAGACAGCACGAAGGGGTAGCCCCTGATCCGGGACCGGATCTAGTAGGGGGCAGACTTTCTCTCTTTGCTCAGGCCTGGGCAAGAGATGTTCCGGACCCCTGGGCACTAGAAATTGTCTCTCAGGGGTATCTTCTAGAATTCAAGGACCTTCCTCCAAGAGGAAGGTTCCACATGTCTCGCTTATCTTTAGACCAGATAAGGAGACAGGCATTCTTACATTACGTAGAAGACCTTTTAAAGATGGGAGTGATACACCCAGTTCCAACAGCAGAACAAGGACTGGGATTTTACTCAAACCTGTTTGTAGTTCCCAAAAAGGAAGGAACTTTCAGGCCAATTCTGGACTTAAAGATCCTAAACTAATTCCTCAGAGTTCCATCATTCAAAATGGAAGCCATTCGGACAATTTTACCAATGATCCAGGAGGGTCAATATATGACTACCGTGGACTTAAAGGATGCGTACCTGCATATTCCTATCCACAAAGATCACCATCAGTTCCTGAGGTTCGCCTTTCTGGACAAGCATTACCAGTTCGTGGCTCTTCCCTTCGGATTGGCCACTGCTCCCAGAATTTTCACAAAGGTGCTAGGGTCCCTTCTAGCGGTGCTAAGGCCAAGGGGCAATGCAGTAGCACCTTACCTAGACAACATTTTAATACAAGCGTCGTCCTTTCACAAAGCAAAGGCTCATACAGACATTGTTCTAGCCTTTCTAAGGTCTCCCGGGTGGAAGGTGAACATAGAAAAAAGTTCTCTGTCCCCGTTCACAAGGGTTCCCTTCCTGGGAACAATAATAGACTCAGTAGAAATGAAGATCTTTCTGACAGAGGTCAGGAAGTTAAAACTTCTGAACACTTGTCGAGCTCTTCGTGATTCCATTTGCTCGAATTCATTTAAGACCATTGCAACTGTGCATGCTCAAACAGTGGAATGGGGATTATGCAGATTTGTCTCCCCAGATTCAAATGGACCAGAAAACCAGAGACTCACTCCTCTGGTGGTTGTCTCTGGATCACCTGTCTCAGGGAATGAGTTTCCGCAGACCGGAGTGGATCATTGTCACGACCGACGCCAGCCTCCTAGGCTGGGGCGCGGTCTGGGAGTCCCTGAAGGCTCAGGGTCTATGGTCTCGGGAAGAATCTCTTCTCCCGATAAACATTTTGGAATTGAGAGTGATATTCAATGCGCTCCAGGCATGGCCTCAACTAGCGGAGGCCAAATTCATCAGATTTCAGTCGGACAACATGGCGACTGTAGCGTACATCAATCATCAGGGGGGAACAAAGAGTTCCCTGGCGATGAGGGAGGTATCCAAAATCATCAAATGGGCAGAGGATCACTCCTGCCATCTATCAGCAATTCACATCCCAGGAGTGGACAACTGGGAAGCGGATTATCTGAGTCGTCAGACTTTCCATCCGGGGGAGTGGGAACTTCACCCGGAGGTTTTTGCCCAGTTAACTCAACTATGGGGCATTCCAGATCTGGATCTGATGGCGTCACGTCAGAACTCCAAAGTTCCACGTTACGGGTCCAGGTCCAGGGATCCCAAGGCGACATTGGTAGATGTCTTAGTAGCGCCTTGGTCGTTCAATCTAGCTTATGTCTTTCCACCGTTTCCCCTTCTCCCCCGGCTAGTAGCCAGGATCAAACAGGAGAAGGCTTCGGTAATTCTGATAGCTCCTGCGTGGCCACGCAGGACTTGGTATGCAGACCTGGTGAATATGTCATCGGTTCCACCATGGAAGCTACCTTTGAGGCAGGACCTTCTAATTCAAGGTCCATTCGAACATCCAAACCTAGTTTCTCTGCAACTGACTGCTTGGAATTGAACGCTTGATTCTAGCTAAGCGTGGGTTTTCGGAATCAGTTATAGATACCCTGATCCATGCTAGAAAGCCTGTCACCAGGAAAATTTACCATAAGATATGACGGAAATATCTTTGTTGGTGCGAATCCAAGGGTTACTCATGGAGTAAGATTAGGATTCCAAGGATTCTATCTTTTCTCCAAGAAGGATTGGAGAAAGGTTTGTCAGCTAGTTTCTTAAAAGGACAGATATCTGCTCTGTCTGTTTTGTTACACAAGCGTCTGGCAGCAATGCCAGATGTTCAGGCGTTTGTACAGGCTTTAGTCAGAATCAAGCCTGTCTATAGACCTGTGGCTCCTCCATGGAGTCTAAATTTAGTTCTTTCAGTTCTTCAAGGGGTTCCGTTTGAACCTCTACATTCCATAGATATCAAGTTACTATCTTGGAAAGTTTTGTTTTTGGTAGCTATTTCTTCTGCTAGAAGAGTTTCTGAATTGTTTGCTTTGCAGTGTAATTCACCTTACCTGGTGTTCCATACAGATAAGGTCGTTTTAAGTACCAAACCTGGTTTTCTTCCAAAAGTGGTTTCCAATAAGAATATTAACCAGGAAATAGTTGTTCCTTCTCTGTGTCCTAATCCAGTTTCTAACAAGGAACGTCTGTTGCACAATCTGGATGTGGTTCGTGCTTTAAAGTTCTAAAGATCTAAAAGCAACTAAAGACTTCAGACAAACATCGTCCTTGTTTGTCGTCTATTCTGGCAAGAGGAGAGGCCAAAAGGCGACTGCGACCTCTCTGTCCTTCTGGCTGAAAAGCATCATCCGGTTGGCTTATGAGACTGCTGGAAGGCAGCCCCCTGAACGAATTACAGCTCACTCTACTAGAGCTGTGGCTTCCACATGGGCTTTCAAGAATGAGGCTTCTGTTGAACAGATCTGTAAGGCATCGACTTGATCTTCACTGCATACATTTGCCAAATTTTACAAATTCAATACTTTTGCTTCTTCGGAGGCTATTTTTTTTTACAAGCAGTGGTGCCTTCCGTTTAGGTTACCTGACTTGTTCTCTCCCTTCATCCGTGTCCTAAAGCTTTGGTATTGGTTCCCACAAGTAAGGATGAAGCCGTGGACCGGATACACCAATGTAGGAGAAAACAGAATTTATGTTTACCTGATGAATTTCTTTCTCCTACGGTGTATACGGTCCACGGCCCGCCCTGGCATTTTGGTCAGGTTTAAATTTATTTTTTGTAAACTACAGTCACCACTGCACCCTATGGTTCTCCTTTTTCTCCTAACCGTTGGTCGAATAACTGGGGGGGCGGAGCCTGAGGGGAGCTATATGGACAGCTCTGCTGTGTGCTCTCTTTGCTGCTTCCTGTAGGGATTGAGAATATCCCACAAGTAAGGATGAAGCCGTGGACCGGATACACCGTAGGAGAAAGAAATTTATCAGGTAAACATAAATTCTGTTTTTTCCATTATTTTTTCCACTCTGCTGAAGTTTTTTTATCTGCTTTAGCACCTTCCACACACCAGCATTTAGCACTTATTGCATGCCATGTCTAACTTTTTTTTTTTTTTTTTTGCTGTCTTTAATTGTATTTTCTTAAGCTGGCCATTAAAAGCTGGCAAATAATTGGAGAGGGTCTTGCCATAGATCTATTAACCACAGAAAGAGGCAACAGGACTACTATAATTGCTAGCCTTTCAGAGATTGAGAATGCCACCGTGTCTGACCGTACCTCAGTAAGTTTTCTTCTTCTTTTTCTTTACTAAACTAGCCCTTTTTTTTTTTTATTTGAAGAGCCAAATAATGTAATGAGTCATGTTTTTGTCTTGTTACCAGGTTATATTAACTTCAGGTTATTATGCGGTGTTTCGAGTCACTTTAACTGCAAAAGGACTTGAAGGATCTTTTGATGGAGGCATACAAATTACAACAGATTATGAGGTATTGTTATTTTACAAATATGTTCTACAACCATAAATACTAGTCTTTAAACTCAGAGAAGGAAAAAAAAACAATTCTACATTATTTCATCATAATTCTTGTGTGTATATTTGGGATATAAGCTTAAAATGAAAGTTTACTGCAAAATTGATTTTCCCTTAATATGCTTCCAATTAATAACTTGTTTTGCCAGCTAAATAGTTTATACATAAGTACATATTTGCATTATCGGTTTTTCCAAAATGTGTTGATTTGTTTGCAAAATTAATGCTGAATAAGGTCTTGAGTAGTGGCATTTGTCGCTTTTCAGGGCCTTATTTACTAGCATATCTTAGTGTGTTGCCCTTTCACACAAAACATTTTGGTGCCGAATTACACTATCCAAAGCCATAATTTGGCATTAGTTTAGTAAACAAAAGGCTGAATGCACGTCTAGTGTTCATCAGCTCTGAATTTTGATGATAACCATGTGTGAGCCAATTAGCAGATGTAAATATATATTTCTTTCATGAGCTAGTGACGTATGGGATATACAATCCTACCAGGAGGGGCAAAGTTTCCCAAACCTCAAAATGCCTATAAATACACCCATCTCCACACCCACAATTCAGTTTTACAAACTTTGCCTCCTATGGAGGTGGTGAAGTAAGTTTGTGCTTAATTTTTATGATTTCTTCTGTGATAAGCGCTTCTAAGTATTCTGAAGCCCAATTCCTCTCAGAGTACAGTGTTTGTCAGAGGGATATGAAGAGAGTTTCGCCTATTTCATTTTATGGTTTTCCTTGTGGGAAGTCTTTTCAAGGGTTCTCTGTTATCGGTCGTAGGGATTCATCTCCTACCTCCCTTTATAGATCGACGATATACTCTTATATACAATTAAAAACTATACAGAGAGCATAGGAATAGGGTGCGCTAATAAATAGAAAAAGAGTGGGGGGAGAATAAAACCAATTGGTAACAATGAATAAAAATGTGTGCTATCAATGTAAATATAGACGTGACAAGTGACAATATAAAAGTAAATATTATATCAAGCAAATAATATATATATAAAAATAATATATAATGACTTCCCATAAAGACAAAAAATATAAAAAAAACAGCAACAAAGAAAATGGTTTTAGCAGGGAAATTCAGACAAAATTAAATTCACTGTGTAAATGTGACAGCAATTCGTGATAAGGCAAGCAAAGTCCGCTTTTAGAAAGTATATGTGGATATGGGCTGCTTTTCTTGAGGCCGATGGTGAATCAGTGGATCTAGATAGTGGAAACAAAAAGAAAGCGCCTCATGGTGTGGATAACTCAAAACATTTGTGGAGCACAGTGACATGAAACAGGTGAACAGGTACTCACAAGGATAGTGGCACTCTTAATATAAGAAGTGCAAACAGGCAGGCTGACGTTTTACGCTGAGAGCAGATGTGGTTGGTCGGTAACAGGTCCGACTGTTTATTCTCCACAACAGGAACACAGGCTCCCTCTGTCTGAATGTGGCTGTTGGAATAGTTCTGGTAAGAAGCCAAAAATCGGATTGCGCCGTGAGAGCTGCAAACAGTTTTTAAAAAGACTGCTGGGAGTGTAATAACCACAATAGGAGAGTAGTTCACTTCTCTAAGCAAAAAAAGGAGTATTAAAATATCCAAGTATGATAATAAAATGTATTTATTAGAATAAATAAATTTAAATTTTTAAATAAATAAATAAATTAAATACATTTTATTATCATACTCGGTTAGAAGAGCTTTATGGCTCAAATCATGGAATGCTGGCATGGTATCTAAATCTAGGTTACTATCTCTATCATTCCAGGGTAATAATTTGTTTGGTTCCCAGTTGGATTCTATTACTTCCACAATTAGTGGGGGAAAGGGAGCTTTTTGCCTCAAGATAAAAAGTCTAAAGGCAAATCTAAAGCTTCTAATCGGTTTCGTTCCTTTTGTCAGAATAGAGAACAAAAAACCACTCCTTCCCCTAAAGACTCTGGCTCCAATTTGAAGCCATCCTCAAGTTGGAATAAATCCCAAGCCTTACAAAAAACCAAAGCCAGCCCCCAAGACTGCATGAAGGTGCGGCCCTTGATCCAGTTCTGCTGGTGGGGGGCAGATTGAAATTATTTCAAGACGTTTGGGCAGGTACCATTCAGAATCATTGGATTCAGAATATTGTCTCTCAGGGGTATCGAATAGGTTTCAGAATAAGACCTCCTGTGAGAAGATTTTTTTCTCTCTCACATTCCAACAAATCCTGTGAAAAGCTCAGGCTTTTCTGAAGTGTGTTTCAGATCTAGAGCTTTCAGGAGTAATTGTACTAGTTCCAATTCTGGAACAGGGTCTGGGTTTTTATACAAATCTATTCATTGTCCCAAAGAAGGAAAATTCTTTCAGACCAGTTCTGGATCTGAAGTTTTTGAATCATTTTGTAAGAGTCCCAAATTTCAAGATGGTGACTATAAGGACTATTCTGCCTTTTGTTCAGCAAGGTCATTAAATGTCCTCAATGGACTTACAGGATGCGTATCTTCATATTCCAATTCATCCAGACCACTATCGGTTTCTGAGATTCTCTTTCCTAGACAAGCGTTACCAGTTTATTGCTCTTCCATTTGGCCTAGCAACAGCTCCAAGAATCTTTTCGAAGGTTCTCAGTGCCCTTCTATCTGTAATCAGAGAGCAGGGTATTGAGGTGTTTCCTTATTTGGACGATATCTTGGTACTGGCTCAATCTTTTCTTTTAGCATAATCTCACACGAATCAACTTTTGTTGTTTCTTCAAAGACATGGTTGGAGGATCAATTTACCGAAGAGTTCCTTGATTCCTCAGACAAGGGTCACCTTTTTGGGTTTCCAGATAGATTCAGTATCCATGACTCTGTCTTTAACAGACAAGAGAGGAATGAAATTGGTTTCTGCCTGTCGAAACCTTCTGTCTTGATCATTCCCTTCAGTGGCTATGTGCATTGAAGTTTTATTTCTCATGACTGCAGCATCGGACGCGATCCCCTTTGCTCGTTTTCATATGAGACCTCTGCAGCTTTCCATGCTGAATCAATTGTGCAGGGATTATACTCGGATATCACAGTTGATATACTTAAATCCCAACATTCAACTCTCTCTGTCCTGGTGGTTAGACCATCATCGGATTATTAAAGGGGCCTCTTTTGTTCGTCCTGCCTGGACTGTGATTTCAACATATGCAAGTCTCACAGGTTGGGGGGCTGTCTGGGGGTCTCTGACAGCACAAGCAGTTTAGAATAATCAAGAGGCGAGGTTTCCAATAAATATTGTAGAACTTTGTGCTATTTTCTGGGCTCTTCAGGCTTGTCTGCTATTAAAGAGAGAATCATTCATTCCTTTTCAGACAGACAATATTACCACTGTGGCATATGTCAATCATCAAGGGGGGACTCGCAGTCCTTTAGCGATGAAAGAAGCATCTCGGATACTTTCTTGGGTGGAATCCAACTCCTGTCTAATTTCTGCGACACATATCCCAGGTGTAGACAATTGGGAAGCGGATTATCTCAGTCTTTACATCCAGGGGAGTGGTCTCTCCATACAGATGTATTTTGTCAGATTGTACAGATGTGGGGTCTGATGGCTTCCCATCTAAACAAGAAGCTTCCCAGGGATCCTCAGGCGGAGATGGTGGATGCGTTAGCAGTTTCTTGGTTTTACCAACCTGCTTAAATTGTTCCGCCTCTAGTTCTTCTTCCAAGGGTGATCTCCAAGATCATATTGTAACAATCGCATGTGTTTCTGATAGCACCAGCATGGCCTCACAGGTTTTGGTATGTGAATCTTGTCCGGATGTCCAGTTGCCAACCTTGGCAACTTCCTTTAAGGCCGGACCTTTTGTTTCAAGGACCATTTTTCCATCAGAATCTCAAATCGCTAAAGTTGACGGTATGGATATTGAACGCTTAGTACTTAGTCATAGAGGTTTCTCTGACTCAGTGATTAATACTATTCTACAGGGTCGTAAGTCTGTTTTAAGGAAGATTTATTAATGGGTTTGGAAAACCTATATTTCATGGTGTTTTTCTCATAAATTCTCTTGGCATTTTTTAGGATTTCTAGAATTTTACAGTTTCTTCAGTTTGGATAAAGGTTTGTCTGCAAGTACTTTCAAGGGACAAATCTCTGCTTTCTGTTTTATGTCATAGAAAGATTGCTAAACTTCCTGATATTCACTGTTTTGTTCAGGCTTTGGTCCATATCAAGCCTGTTGTTAAATCAATCTCTCTGGTTTTGAAGGCTTTGCAGGCTCCTCCTTTTGAGCCTATGCATTATTTGGATATTAAACCACTTTCTTGGAAAGTGTTGTTTCTTTTGGGTATCTCTTCAGCTAGAAGAGTTTCTGAATTGTCTGCTCTCTCTTGTGAACCTCCTTTTCTGATTTTCCATCAAGATAAGGCTGTTTTGCGGACTTAGTTTAAATTTCTTCCTAAGGTTTTGAATTCAAACAACATTAGTAGGGAAATTGATGTTCCTTTCTTGTGTCCTAATCCCAAGAATACTCTTGAAAGATCTTTACATTCTTTGGATGTTGTAAGAACTTTGAAATATTATGTCGAAGCTACTAAAGATTTTAGGAAGACTTCTAGTCTCCTCCTCAGAGAATTACAGCTCATTCTACTAGATCAGTCGCCACTTCTTGGGCTTTTAAGAATGAAGCTTCAGTTGATCAGATTTGCAAAGCAGCAACTTGGACTTCTTTGCATACATTTACTAAATTTTACAATTTTGATGTATTTGCTTCTTCTGAAACAGTATTTGGTAGAAAAGTTATTTTTATAAGAGACTTATTTTTTTGTGGATTTAATCATTTCAGTGGAAATAGCTGTTTTTATTTTATCCCTCCCTTTCTAGTGACTCTTCTGTGGTCTCCCACATCTTGGGTATTTCTATCCCATACGTCACTAGCTCATGGACGAGGACATAATGAAATTGTTTTCTTACCAATTACATGGAAGAAAACATAATTTATGTAAGAACTTACCTGATTAATTTCTTTCATATTGGCAAGAGTCCATGAGGCCCACCCTTCTTATGGTGGTTATGATTTTTGTATAAAAAGCACAATTATATTTCCAGTTCCTCTTTTTGTATGCTTTTTTACTCTTTATTTTTTCACCCCACTACTTGGCTATTCATTCAACTGAATTGTGGGTGTAGTGAGGGGTGTATTTATAGGCATTTTGAGGTTTGGGAAACTTTGAATTTATCAGGTAAGTTCTTACATAAATTATGCTTTCTTTATATGGGATATACATTCCTACCAGGAGGGGGCAATCTTTCCCAAACCTCAAATGCCTATAAATACACCTCCCACCTCACTCATACCTCAGTTTTACAAACTTTGCCTCCTTAGGAGGTGGTGAAGCAGGATGTGCTTGATTTCTTCTGTGAAAGGCGCTCTTTAGCATATTGAAGCCCATTTCATCTCTAAGTACAGTGTTAGTCTGAGGGACGTGAAGGGAGTATTGCCTGATGATACCATGTTTTCGCCTATGGGAAATCTATTCATAAGGCTCTCTTTAAATAGGTCGCAGGGATTCATCTGCTGCCTCCCTTTATTGATCGACAATATACTCTTGTACCATTACCTCTGATGATATATTTCATTACTGGTTTGGCTGTCTGCTATATGTGGATGGGTGTCTTACACGGTAAGTATATACTTTTATTATATAAGACACTCTCAGCTATGGATTGGGCACTTTTTAACTAAATTTGTTATATATTGTTTGTATACAGGCCTTTAGTCAGTAATTCACTGCTCTTTTTTAGCGACTTTATTTGTGGCTAAATATTTGTCAAGGTTGGTAGAGTCTGTGAAACATACAGGGGATTTAGGAGCTAGTAATTTATTTATAAATTAGGATACTAAGTATTATGTTAATCTCATGGAATGTTGATAATCACATTTTATGCAGCTATAATAGAAGTATCCATTAGGCTTTATTTAGTTATATTTAGTTTTTTTGTATATACAATCAAAATTATTACCTGCTTTTTAGAGTGATCGGTGTATTAGAAATCCATTACAGCTTTGCATGTCGCGCATGTGATGATGCTATTTTAGTGAATTAAGTTCTGACCTTCAGCATACTGATGTATCCTCTACTGATGGGGTTGCCTCTGATTCAGAGGATGCCACGTCAAAGACTGATATAGACAAATCTTCTTTTTTATTTAAGTTAGAATATATTTGCTCTCTCTTAAAGGAAGTTTTAGAAACTTCCTTTAAAAACAAGTCTTAGAAAGACGGATATATTATTATTATTATCGGTTATTTGTAGAGCGCCAACAGATTCCGCTGCGCTATAAACAAAGGGGGAGTACAACAAAACAATTATAGGACTCAAATGGGTAGGGGGCCTTGCCAAGAGTTGCACTGTTGTAGTCAGCTCTTAAGAAGGTGATCTACAAACAGCTGGACTCTTAGACTTACATGCTAAGAGGGTTCAGGGGATAGCAATGTAGGAGGGGGACTGGTATAAAGTAAGGTTAGCATAGGTTGTATGCATCCCTGAACACTAGAGTCTTTAGGGAGCGCTTGAAGCTTTCAAAACTAGGGGAGAGTCTTGTGGAGCGAGGCAGAGAGTTCCACAAGATGGGAGCCAGTCTGGAGAAGTCCTGTAAACGGGAGTTTGATGAGGTAACCAGAGATGAGGAGAGTTAGGAGGTCATGAGCAGAGCGAAGGGGACAGGAGGGAGAGTATCTGGAGACAAGGTCTGAGATATGGGGGGAGCAGTGCAGTTGAGGGCTTTGTATGTCAGAGTGAGAATTTTGTGTTTGATCCTAGAGGAAAGAGGAAGCCAATGAAGGGATTGGCAGAGAGGTGCAGCAGATGAAGAGCGACGTGTAAGGAAGATGAGTATTGCAGAGGCATTCATTATGGATTGTAAAGGAGCTAGGCGGTAGGTGGGGAGACCAGAGAGGACAGAGTTGCAGTAATCGAGGCGGGAAAGAATGAGCGGGTGGATTACAATCTTAGTTGTGTCTTGTGTAAGGAAGTGTCTTATTTTAGAGATGGTTTTTAAGGTGGAAGCGGCAGGCTTTAGCCAAGGAGGCAATTGCATAAGAAAAAAAAGGGATATGAAACATAATTTTACAAAAGTACTTGCCTTGTGTCTTGCCCCTTGCCCAATCCTTGTCCAATTCTTTTATAATTCTATTGTTAATGCCTCACTTATAAACTGTTCACTTTGAAAATGTGAACATATGTTGTTATAGCAATGCACAGCCCAAACTAGTGTGAAATATATGCAGGCAGGGCAGTCAGCTGAGTCCACTAAATTTAGTTGATTGCTAATCAAAGACAATTGGAAAGTAAAATTAGTTCTACGCGTTTCAACGATTATATCGTCTTTTTCAAGAGCATTAAAACAAAAATTGCTGCCACGATATAAGTGCTAATTTTATATCTGTCTTTCTGAGACTTGTTTTAATAAAATCTTTGTATTTTGGTGACAAATATTTTGCTGCTTTTTTGGAAACTGCTAAACATCCATCGGGAGGAGCAGGGTTCCGATTTTATCGGAATTAGTATTTTGCACTTTTTATACACAATTGGATATAACACATAACAGTGAAAGCTTTACTCCTTTCAGTGATATCCATCTAAGAAGATTACCCCGAAGAGGACCAATATTACACAAAATAAGTTTTCCACTCTCAGTACATTGAAGGGTCGGAGGAATTGCTTTGCAAGGAGCTGGATTCTGATTTTATCGGAGTGAGTATATTGCACTCATTTTATTAAGTTTATCTACACACACACAAAAGTGAAGTTTTCTCATCCTCAGTTATTATTGGAAGTTTTTGTTCATCGAAGAAGAAGAAGAACATTAGGACCTGCGCCTCAATCTCAAAATACAAAAAATCTTTTTGTTTCACAATTGGATTCTATTATCCCCACCGTTACTGGGGGTAAGTGAGTTTTTTCTGCCCCAAGAGAAGAAATCTAAGGGTGAATTTAAAGTTCCCAATTGTTTTCGTTCCTTTCATCAGAATAGAGAACAGAAAACCACTCCTTCCCCTAAGGCCTCTGGCTCTAATTGGTGACCATCTCCAAATTGTAATAAATCCAAGCCTTATAAGAAACCAAATCCTGCCCCTAAACCTACATGAAGGTGCGGCCCTCAAGCCAGTTTTTCTGGTAGGGGCAGATTAAAGCTATTTCAAAGAGTTTGGACAGACTATGTCCAAAATCAGTGGATTCATAATATAATTTCTCAGAGGTGTTGAATAAGATTCAGAATAAGACCTCCTTTGGGAAGATTCTTTCTTACCCATGTAACAAAAAACCCAGTAAAAGCTCAAGTCTTTCTGAAATGTGTTTCAGATCTAGAACTTTCAGGGGTAATTATCCCGGTTTCACAGCAGGAACCAAGGATTGTTTTTTTTATTCAAATCTATTCTTTGTACCAAAGAAGGAAAATACTTTCAGACCAATTTTGGATCTCAAAACTTTAAAGAGTCCCAATTTTCAAGATGGTGACTATAAGGACTTTTCTGTCTTTTGTTAAGCAAGGTCACTGTCCACGATAGACTTACAGGATGCTTACCTTCACAATTTGATTCATCCAGATCACTATCGTTTTCTGAGATTCTCTTTTCTAAAAAAGCATTACCAATTTGTTGCTCTTCTGTTTGGCCTTGCAACAGCACCAAGAATATTCTTAATGGTTTTAGATGCCCTTCTATCTGTAATCAGAGAGCAGGGTATTGCGGTGTTTCCTTATTTGGACGATATATTGGTATTAATTCAATCTTTTCATTTAGAGAATCTCACACAAAACAATTTCTGTTGTTTCTTCAAAGACGTGTTTGGAGGATCAATTTGCCAAAGTTTTTCTTAATTTCTCAGACAAAGGTCACCTTTTTAGGTTTCCAGATAGATTCAGTGTCCATGACTCTATTTCTTACAGAACAGAGACGTTTGAGATTAGTTTCAACTTGTCTAAACCTTCAGTCTCTTATCATTCCCTTCAATGGCTATGTGCATTAGGTCTCTTGATTGCAGCTTCGGACGCAATGCTTTTTGTTTATTTTCATATGAGACCTCTACAGCTTTGCATGTTGCACCAATGGTGCAGGGATTATACTCCGATATCACAACTGATATACTTAAATCACAACATTTAACTCTCTCTGACTTGGTGGTTAAACCATCACCTTATTGTTCAAGGGGCCTTATTTGTTCATCCTACCTGGACTGTGATCACAACAGATGCAAGTCTCAGAGGGGAGCTGTCTGTGGGTCTCTGACAGCACAAGGAGTTTGGAATCCTCGAGAGGCGAAGTTACCAATCAATATTAGAACTCAGTGCTATTTTCAGAACTCTTCAGGCTTGGCCTCTATTAAAGAGAGAACCGTATATTCAGTTTCAAACAGACAATGTAACATCCGTTATGTCAATCATCAAGGAGGGAACTCACAGCCCCCTAGCAATGAAAGAAGTGTCTCTAATTCTTTCTTGGGCTGAATACAACTCTTTTCTAATCACTGCGATTCATATACCAGGTGTAGACAATTTGGAAGCAGATTATCTCAGCTGTCAGATTCTACTTCCGGGGAGTGGTTTTTCCATCCAGATGTGCAGATGTGGGGTCTTCCAGACATAGATCTGATGGCCTCTTGTCTAAACAAGAAACTTCCCAGATACCTCTCCAGGTCCAGGGATCCTCAGGCAGAATTGATGAATGCTCTAGCAGTTCCATGGTTTTACCAACCTACTTACCGTTGTTTCACCTCTGGGAGTGATCTCAAAGATCTTAATGGAACAATCTTATGTGTTTCTGATAGACCCAGCATGGCCTCACAGGTTCTGATATGCAGACCTTGTCCAAATGTCCAGTTTGCCAACCTTTGTCACTTCCTCTAAGACCAGACCTTCTGTCTCAAGGCCCTTTATTCCATCCGGATCTCAAATCTCTAAATTTGAAGGCATGGAAATTGAATGCTTAGTCCTTAGTCATAGAGGTTTCTCTGACTCTGTGATTAACACTATGATACAGGCTCGTAAGCCTGTTTCAAGGAAAATATATCACAAGGTTTAGAAAACCTATATTTCATGGTGTTCCACTCATGATTATTCTTGGATTCTACAATTTCTTCAGGGTGGTTTGGATAAAGGTTTGTCTGCCAATACTTTGAAAGGACAAATCTCTGCTCTTTCTGTTTTATTTCACAGAAAGATTGCTAATCTTCCTGATGTTCAGTGTTTCATACAGACTTTGACTCGTATCAAACCTGTTATTAAATCTATCTCTCCTCCTTGGCGTCTAAATTTGGTATTAAAGACTTTGCAGGCTCCTGCTTCTGAGCCTATGCATTCTTTGGACATAAATTACTTTCTTGGAAAGTGTTATTTCTCTTGGCTATCTCTTCTGTTAGAAGTGTTTCTGATTTGTTTGCTTTCTCTTGCGAGTTTGATTTTCCATCAAGATTCAGCTGTTTTGTGGACTTCGTTTACATTTTAGCCTAAAGTTATGAATTCTAACATCATTAGGGAAATGATTGGTCCTTCCTTGTGTCCTAATTCTAAGAATGCTCTTGAAAGGTCTTTACATTCTTTGGATGAGGTAAGAGCTTTGAAATATTATGTTTAAGCTTCTAAAGATTTCAGAAAGACTTCCAGAAAAGGTCAGAAAGCCTCTGCCATTTCTTTTGGCATTTTGTTTGAAACTTCTGATTCACAAAGCTTATTTGGAGGCAGTGCAGTCTCCACCTCAGAGAATTACAGCTCATTCTACAAAATCAGTTGCCACATCTTGGGCTTTCAAGAATGAGGCTTCAGTTGATCAAATCTGCAAAGCAGCCACTTGGTTTTCTTTGCATACACTTACTAAATTTTACCATTTTGATGTTTTTGCTTCTTCGGAATCAGCTTTTGGTAGAAAGGTTCTTCAGGCAGCTGTATCGGTTTGATTCTAGTGCCTATGATTTAAGTTTTTTGAATTTTTAAGAAAACATAATTATTTTTTTGGATTTAATTTCTCAGCTGTTTTTATTTTATCCTTCCCTCTCTAGTGACTCATAGACTTCCATATCTTGGGTATTATATCCCATACGTCACTAGCTCATGGACTCTTGCCACCTATATGAAAGAAAACATAATTTATGTAAGAACTTACCTGATAAATTCATTTCTTTCATGGTGGCAAGAGTCCATTAGACCCACCCAATTTTTGGGGGGTTATGGTTTTTTTTATATAAAGCACTTTATCCTGTTCTTCTTTTTTATGCTGTTACTCCTTTTACACCTCACTAACTTGGCTCTACGTTTAACTGAGGTATGAGTGAAGTGAGAGGTGTATTTTTAGGCATTTGAGGTTTGGGAAACTTTGCCCCCTCCTGGTAGGAATGTATATCCCATACGTCACTAGCTCATAAACTCTTGCCACCATGAAAGAAATTAATTTGTCAGGTAAGTTCTTACATAAATTATGTTTTTACTTAAAGGGATATTAAATCCAAATTTTTTCTTTCATGATTTAGTCACCAATCGGCAAGCGCGAACCAAATATGGGCCAGCTCCAAAGCTTACATTCCTGCTTTTCAAATACAGATACCAAGAGAACAAATAAAAATTGATATGAGTAAATTAGAAAGTTGCTTAAATGGACATAAAACAAGTTGGGATAGATAAAAAAATATAATATGTACTTTAATTACTTTACCTGCAGATTTATACTGCAGTGCCTCGCCATTAATTCTTTCTTTTAAGTTTCTGAATTGTACAGCTCTAACTCCCCCACACAATTCCTTATATGGCTGCATCTATATCCTACTTTGTTTTGATAGAATGCAAGACTTTGACACTCATTATCTGCTGGATCATGCCTAGAAGCAAATAAGCTGCTGTGAACTCATTTGAAATACAATTTGTTTCTGATGCTAAACACTGATAAAAAGAGGGTGGATCCGACTACTCCATATAGCATGGCTATTTAAGTAATTTTGCTTATTTTTGAAAATTATTTTAAAATACTTGCCAGCAATTTTTTTAAAACAATTTATGCAAACTATTTTTACTTAATTAGCCCTTTTATGATATGCATTACCCATTCATCAGACTTGCATTTTAACCAATCAGTGCTGACTCCTAGGTAACTTCACGTGCATGAGCTCAATGTTATCTATATGACACACATGAACTAATGCCCTCTAGTAGTGAAAAACTGTCAAAATGCATTCAGATTAGAGGTGTCCTTCAAGGTCTAAAGAATTAGCATATGAACCGACCTAAGTTTAGCTTTCAACTAAGAATACCAAGAGAACATAGCAAAATTGGTGATAAAAGTAAATTGGAAAGTTGTTTAAAATTGCATGCCCTTTTTGAATCATGAAAGTTTATTTTGGACTTAACTGTCCCTTTAAATTTGCATGCTCTGTCTGAATGATGAAAGAAAAAAAAATTGGATTTCATATCCCTTTAATTGGGCGGGTGTAGTGTATAACCCTCAGCTTCTAATTTGAGTTGTTTGTGTATTTTTTTTCTACTTTCTAATATATAGCTGTATAAATGTAGATCTGTTAAATGTTATGTTTCTATTTGTAGAATTTGTAAATTTTCACTATATAGGAATATATCACCATAGTTTACTATTCAGGGGAGAAAATTTGCTACTCGGCTCAATGTTAACAATAGGGAAAAAAGCCAAATTTTTTTACTCATTCACTGCAATTTCTTACTCATTGGGGACTAATGCAAATTTCCAGCACTATAAAATAAATCTCATTTAAAGCTATATTTTTAAACTTGTGACTTCTTCAAGGAGCGTGTTTGTATTACTTTTTTGTCACATAAAATGTAAGAGCACCAGAGTGTCAGTAAAGCTTTGTTTTTATGCGCTTGTGTTTTCATTTTGACAGATGCTCTTGCTTGGTCATTTGTTATCTAGGCACATCACATGACTGTTAAGTGGGTCAGTGATAAGTTTGGGAATAATGATGGTGTGCTTTCCATGGCCCTGGTAGACCTATTTCTATAGGCTAAAAAACCCCATCTATAAATAGGTCTTGTTTTGATTTGTATATAGTTTAAAGGGACAGTCAAGTCCAACAAAAACTCATGCCTTAGAGCATGTATTTTTAGACAACTTTCCAATTTACTTTTATCACCAATTTTGCTTTGTGCTCTTTTTATTCTTAGTTGAAAGCTAAACCTAGGAGGTTCATATGCTTATTTCTTAGACCTTAAAGGAAGCCTCTAATCTTAATGCATTTTGACAGTTTTTCACCACTAGAGGGTGTTAGTTCATGTGTTTCATATAGATAACATTGAGCTCATGCACGTGAATTTACAGAGGAGTGAGCACTGATTGGCTAAAATGCAAGTCTGTCAAAAGAACTGAAATAAGGAGGCAGTCTGGAGAGGCTTAGATACAAGGTAATTACAGAGGTAAAAATTGTATTAAAGGGACACTAAACCCAAATGTTTTCTTTCATGATTCAGATAGAGAATGCAATTTTAAACAACTTTCTCCAACATAGGTGTGTCCGGTCCACGGCGTCATCCTTACTTGTGGGATATTCTCTTCCCCAACAGGAAATGGCAAAGAGCCCAGCAAAGCTGGTCACATGATCCCTCCTAGGCTCCGCCTACCCCAGTCATTCTCTTTGCCGTTGTACAGGCAACATCTCCACGGAGATGGCTTAGAGTTTTTTAGTGTTTAACTGTAGTTTTTATTATTCAATCAAGAGTTTGTTATTTTGAAATAGTGCTGGTATGTACTATTTACTCAGAAACAGAAAAGAGATGAAGATTTCTGTTTGTATGAGGAAAATGATTTTAGCAACCGTAACTAAAATCCATGGCTGTTCCACACAGGACTGTTGAGAGCAATTAACTTCAGTTGGGGGAACAGTGTGCAGTCTCTTGCTGCTTGAGGTATGACACATTCTAACAAGACGATGTAATGCTGGAAGCTGTCATTTTCCCTATGGGATCCGGTAAGCCATGTTTATTACGATCATAAATAAGGGCTTCACAAGGGCTTATTAAGACTGTAGACTGTTTCTGGGCTAAATCGATTCATTATTAACACATATTTAGCCTTGAGGAATCATTTTATCTGGGTATTTTGATATAATAATATCGGCAGGCACTGTATTAGACACCTTATTCCTTAGGGGCTTTCCCAAAGCTTAAGCAGAGCCTCATTTTCGCGCCGGTGTGGCGCACTTGTTTTTGAGAGGCATGGCATGCAGTCGCATGTGAGAGGAGCTCTGATACTTAGAAAAGACTTGCTGAAGGCGTCATTTGGTATCGTATTCCCCTTTGGGCTTGGTTGGGTCTCAGCAAAGCAGATACCAGGGACTGTAAAGGGGTTAAAGTTTAAAACGGCTCCGGTTCCGTTATTTTAAGGGTTAAAGCTTCCAAATTTGGTGTGCAATACTTTTAAGGCTTTAAGACACTGTGGTGAAAATTTGGTGAATTTTGAACAATTCCTTCATGTTTTTTCGCAATTGCAGTAATAAAGTGTGTTCAGTTTAAAATTTAAAGTGACAGTAACGGTTTTATTTTAAAACGTTTTTGTACTTTGTTATCAAGTTTATGCCTGTTTAACATGTCTGAACTACCAGATAGACTGTGTTCTGAATGTGGGGAAGCCAGAATTCCTATTCATTTAAATAAATGTGATTTATGTGATAATGACAATGATGCCCAAGATGATTCCTCAAGTGAGGGGAGTAAGCATGGTACTGCATCTTTCCCTCCTTCGTCTACACGAGTCTTGCCCACTCAGGAGGCCCCTAGTACATCTAGCGCGCCAATACTCCTTACTATGCAACAATTAACGGCTGTAATGGATAATTCTGTCAAAAACATTTTAGCCAAAATGAACCCTTGTCAGCGTAAGCGTGGCTGCTCTGTTTTAGATACTGAAGAGCATGACGACGCTGATATTAATATCTCTGAAGGGCCCCTAACCCAGTCTGATGGGGCCAGGGAGGTTTTGTCTGAGGGAGAAATTACTGATTCAGGGAACATTTCTCAACAGGCTGAACCTGATGTGATTGCATTTAAATTTAAGTTGGAACATCTCCGCATTCTGCTTAAGGAGGTATTATCCACTCTGGATGATTGTGAAAAGTTGGTCATCCCAGAGAAACTATGTAAAATGGACAAGTTCCTAGAGGTGCCGGGGCTCCCAGAAGCTTTTCCTATACCCTAGCGGGTGGCGGACATTGTTAATAAAGAATGGGAAAGGCCCGGTATTCCTTTCGTCCCTCCCCCCATATTTAAAAAATTGTTTCCTATGGTCGACCCCAGAAAGGACTTATGGCAGACAGTCCCCAAGGTCGAGGGAGCGGTTTCCACTTTAAACAAACGCACCACTATACCCATAGAGGATAGTTGTGCTTTCAAAGATCCTATGGATAAAAAATTAGAAGGTTTGCTTAAAAAGATGTTTGTTCAGCAGGGTTACCTTCTACAACCAATTTCATGCATTGTCCCTGTCGCTACAGCCGCATGTTTCTGGTTCGATGAGCTGATAAAGACGCTCGATAGTGATTCTCCTCCTTATGAGGAGATTATGGACAGAATCAATGCTCTCAAATTGGCTAATTCTTTCACCCTAGACGCCACTTTGCAATTGGCTAGGTTAGCGGCTAAGAATTCTGGGTTTGCTATTGTGGCGCGCAGAGCGCTTTGGTTGAAATCTTGGTCGGCTGATGCGTCTTCCAAGAACAAGCTACTAAACATTCCTTTCAAGGGGAAAACGCTGTTTGGCCCTGACTTGAAAGAGATTATCTCTGATATCACTGGGGGTAAGGGCCACGCCCTTCCTCAGGATCGGCCTTTCAAGGCAAAAAATAGACCTAATTTTCGTCCCTTTCGTAAAAACGGACCAGCCCAAAATGCTACGTCCTCTAAGCAAGAGGGTAATACTTCTCAAGCCAAGCCAGCTTGGAGACCAATGCAAGGCTGGAACAAGGGAAAGCAGGCCAAGAAACCTGCCACTGCTACCAAGACAGCATGAAATGTTGGCCCCCGATCCGGGACCGGATCTGGTGGGGGGCAGACTCTCTCTCTTCGCTCAGGCTTGGGCAAGAGATGTTCTGGATCCTTGGGCGCTAGAAATAGTCTCCCAAGGTTATCTTCTGGAATTCAAGGGACTTCCCCCAAGGGGGAGGTTCCACAGGTCTCAGTTGTCTTCAGACCACATAAAAAGACAGGCGTTCTTACATTGTGTAGAAGACCTGTTAAAAATGGGAGTGATTCATCCAGTTCCATTAAGAGAACAAGGGATGGGGTTCTACTCCAATCTGTTCATAGTTCCCAAAAAAGAGGGAACGTTCAGACCAATCTTAGATCTCAAGATCTTAAACAAGTTTCTCAAGGTTCCATCGTTCAAGATGGAAACCATTCGAACTATTCTTCCTTCCATCCAGGAAGGTCAATTCATGACCACGGTGGATTTAAAGGATGCGTATCTACATATTCCTATCCACAAGGAACATCATCGGTTCCTAAGGTTCGCATTCCTGGACAAACATTACCAGTTCGTGGCGCTTCCTTTCGGATTAGCCACTGCTCCAAGGATTTTCACAAAGGTACTAGGGTCCCTTCTAGCTGTGCTACGACCAAGGGGCGTTGCGGTAGTACCTTACTTGGACGACATTCTGATTCAAGCGTCGTCCCTTCCTCAAGCAAAGGCTCACACGGACATCGTCCTGGCCTTTCTCAGATCTCACGGATGGAAAGTGAACGTGGAAAAGAGTTCTCTATCCCCGTCAACAAGGGTTCCCTTCTTGGGAACAATTATAGACTCCTTAGAAATGAGGATTTTTCTGACAGAGGTCAGAAAAACAAAACTTCTAGACTCTTGTCGGATACTTCATTCCGTTCCTCTTCCTTCCATAGCTCAGTGCATGGAAGTGATCGGGTTGATGGTAGCGGCAATGGACATAGTTCCTTTTGCGCGCATTCATCTAAGACCATTACAACTGTGCATGCTCAGTCAGTGGAATGGGGACTATACAGACTTGTCTCCGAAGATACAAGTAAATCAGAGGACCAGAGACTCACTCCGTTGGTGGCTGTCCCTGGACAACCTGTCACAAGGGATGACATTCCGCAGACCAGAGTGGGTCATTGTCACGACCGACGCCAGTCTGATGGGCTGGGGCGCGGTCTGGGGATCCCTGAAAGCTCAGGGTCTTTGGTCTCGGGAAGAATCTCTTCTACCGATAAATATTCTGGAACTGAGAGCGATATTCAATGCTCTCAAGGCTTGGCCTCAGCTAGCGAGGACCAAGTTCATACGATTTCAATCAGACAACATGACAACTGTTGCGTACATCAACCATCAGGGGGGAACAAGGAGTTCCCTAGCGATGGAAGAAGTGACCAAAATCATTCTATGGGCGGAGTCTCACTCCTGCCACCTGTCTGCTATCCACATCCCAGGAGTGGAAAATTGGGAAGCGGATTTTCTGAGTCGTCAGACATTGCATCCGGGGGAGTGGGAACTCCATCCGGAAATCTTTGCCCAAGTCACTCACCTGTGGGGCATTCCAGACATGGATCTGATGGCCTCTCGTCAGAACTTCAAAGTTCCTTGCTACGGGGCCAGATCCAGGGATCCCAAGGCGGCTCTAGTGGATGCACTAGTAGCACCTTGGACCTTCAAACTAGCTTATGTGTTCCCGCCATTTCCTCTCATCCCCAGGCTGGTAGCCAGGATCAATCAGGAGAGGGCGTCGGTGATCTTGATAGCTCCTGCGTGGCCACGCAGGACTTGGTATGCAGATCTGGTGAATATGTCATCGGCTCCACCTTGGAAGCTACCTTTGAGACGAGACCTTCTTGTTCAGGGTCCGTTCGAACATCCGAATCTGGTTTCACTCCAGCTGACTGCTTGGAGATTGAACGCTTGATTTTATCGAAGCGAGGATTCTCAGATTCTGTTATCGATACTCTTGTTCAGGCCAGAAAGCCTGTAACTAGAAGGATTTACCACAGAATTTGGAAAAAATATATCTGTTGGTGTGAATCTAAAGGATTCCCTTGGGACAAGGTTAAGATTCCTAGGATTCTATCCTTCCTTCAAGAAGGATTGGAAAAAGGATTATCTGCAAGTTCCCTGAAGGGACAGATTTCTGCCTTGTCGGTGTTACTTCACAAAAAGCTGGCAGCTGTGCCAGATGTTCAAGCCTTTGTTCAGGCTCTGGTTAGAATCAAGCCTGTTTACAAACCTTTGACTCCTCCTTGGAGTCTCAATTTAGTTCTTCAGTTCTTCAGGGGGTTCCGTTTGAACCCTTACATTCCGTTGATATTAAGTTATTATCTTGGAAAGTTTTGTTTTTAGTTGCAATTTCTTCTGCTAGAAGAGTTTCAGAATTATCTGCTCTGCAGTGTTCTTCTCCTTATCTGGTGTTCCATGCAGATAAGGTGGTTTTACGTACTAAACCTGGTTTTCTTCCAAAAGTTGTTTCTAACAAAAACATTAACCAGGAGATTATCGTACCTTCTCTGTGTCCGAAACCAGTTTCAAAGAAGGAACGTTTGTTGCACAATTTGGATGTTGTTCGCGCTCTAAAATTCTATTTAGATGCTACAAAGGATTTTAGACAAACATCTTCCTTGTTTGTTGTTTATTCAGGTAAAAGGAGAGGTCAAAAAGCAACTTCTACCTCTCTCTCTTTTTGGATTAAAAGCATCATCAGATTGGCTTACGAGACTGCCGGACGGCAGCCTCCCGAAAGAATCACAGCTCATTCCACTAGGGCTGTGGCTTCCACATGGGCCTTCAAGAACGAGGCTTCTGTTGATCAGATATGTAGGGCAGCGACTTGGTCTTCACTGCACACTTTTACCAAATTTTACAAGTTTGATACTTTTGCTTCTTCTGAGGCTATTTTTGGGAGAAAGGTTTTGCAAGCCGTGGTGCCTTCCATTTAGGTGACCTGATTTGCTCCCTCCCTTCATCCGTGTCCTAAAGCTTTGGTATTGGTTCCCACAAGTAAGGATGACGCCGTGGACCGGACACACCTATGTTGGAGAAAACAGAATTTATGTTTACCTGATAAATTTCTTTCTCCAACGGTGTGTCCGGTCCACGGCCCGCCCTGGTTTTTTAATCAGGTCTGATAATTTATTTTCTTTAACTACAGTCACCACGGTACCATATGGTTTCTCCTATGCAAATATTCCTCCTTAACGTCGGTCGAATGACTGGGGTAGGCGGAGCCTAGGAGGGATCATGTGACCAGCTTTGCTGGGCTCTTTGCCATTTCCTGTTGGGGAAGAGAATATCCCACAAGTAAGGATGACGCCGTGGACCGGACACACCGTTGGAGAAAGAAATTTATCAGGTAAACATAAATTCTGTTTTCTAATTTACTCCTATTATCAATTTTTCTTTCTATCTTTATTTAAAAAGCAGGAATGTGATGCATAGCAGCCGGACCATTTTTGGTTGAGAACCTGGGTTATGCTTGCTCATTGGTGGGTAAATGTAATCCTCCAATAAGCAAGCACTATCCATGGTGCTAAACCTTAAATGGGCTGGCTGCTAAGATCTACATTCCTGCCTTTAAAATAAAGATAGCAAGAGAACATAAAGAATTGATAATAGGAGTAAATTAGAAAGTTGCTTAAAATGTCATGCTCTATCTGAATCATGAAAGAAAAAATTTGGGTTCAGTGTCCCTTTAATATAACAGTGTTGGTTATGCAACATTGGGGAATGGGTAATTTAGGGATTATCTATCTTTTAAAACAACAAAAATTATTGGGTTGACTGTCCCTTTAAGTAAAATTGGAGCTCATGTTAATTGCTTTCATTTTTTGTTCCTAGATCCTAACGATTCCGGTAAAGGCAGTCGTTGCGGTAGGCTCATTGACTTGCTCCCCTAAGCAGATCGCTCTTCCACCTTCCTTTCCGGTGAGAGAGAAATATTTTTTTTGGCTACTTTCTATAGAGACCAGTTACATGCACTGATATTATGATATTAAAAACCAAAAATTATAGCAGTTTCATTTGAAAATCCATTTTAAGGTGCTTTTACGTTTTAAAAAATTATTTTAACTAGATGCTTCTACTTTTATAACATACTTTTATAAGGGACAAAAACAGCTTGTAATTCTTCTTGCCTTTTTGGAGGATGCAATCTGGTTTTGTTACTGGAGTAGACATAGCCACAGTAATATTGTTGGCAAAGATTGCTTGCCGTTCTTTATCTCATCATCTGGACTGAGGCCAGTTGCATATAGAAATGTAGCAGGGTTAAGCTTGTAAAGTCTTCAGTGTGCATTTTCATTTCCCTGAATAAGAAATCCCCAAAAACGTTGGAAAACAAAGTATGTTGCAAATATTTTTTTACTAAACATAATTAAACATTTATATGACAATCTGAAGGTGTTTTGTGTGTTTTATAACCAGAATAGTTATGATAGATAACTCTGTCAAACCCAGCAAACCAAATGTTATATGAGCCATTTCAAGCTTAACTAGCACATAGATTTGATTGTGTTATAGAAGACAAACAACAGCAGTGTCTTTGGTATGAATTAACAGGATTGTTTTTTGTTTTTTAATTGTATTCTCTAGGGGAAAATGGTACATCAAAGTTTAAATATTATGAGTTCCTTCTCACAGAAGGTGAAAATACAGAATATACGCTCCTTATCGGAGGACATGCGTTTTTTTTATAAACGACTAAGGAGCAATAAAGAAGAATTAGAGCCTGGAAAAAAATCCAAGGTACTGTATTCTGTATCCGCAGTTCTATTGTTAATTAACCATATTAAATATACTACAGGTTTAATTTAACAGGTATCATTTTTAATAGGCTGCTTAAAAGCTAAAATGATTTTAAAATATATATATTTTTAAAATACTTAGACATTTTTTCCATTGGTTATTCTCAGAAATATACAATGCATACATCTAGTGTTATTTTCCAGCAATAAAACAATGTAAAATAAAGCAAAAATGTATGTTTTTTTATCCCTTCTGTTCTTCTTAACAATTTTCACGGTCCACCAAAAATCCATTTTTCTTTCAAGATTTTCTTCCATTATAGAATCTGTATTCTTAATTGGAAGTAAACTTTGCTTCTGGGCGTTGAAGGTTGCTTAAAGGAATATGAAGCCCAAGATGTTCTTTTGTGATTTTGACAGAGCATTCCATTTTTAAAAAGTCTCACTTTTACTTCTAAAATCAAATTTGCTTAATTCCCTTGGTATTCTCTGTTGGTTCTTGAGGTTAAAAAGATCATCAGACCCATGAGAAATGGCCTTTTTTGACAATATTTTAAAATAAAGTAGGCTGACCCTTTTTTTCTTTTTTTTTTTTCGTATTCTGTTTTTGTAACTGATACATGTTATAATATTGCGACCACACTGTAACAAATGTATTATTAATATAGAACATGTTACACTGCAGTCTCAAAATTGTAACACGTTCAGAAAAGTAAGATATATATATATCGGCTATAAAAGTTTGTGTGTATATATATATATATATATATATATATATATATATATATATATACACACACACACACATGTACTTCCAGGAATTCACACTCTCACCTTGTGATCTAACAAACTGCGTTTGAGTTATGTTAGTGCGCATCAGCTTCTTTCTGCATTTTGTGTATAATTTTTGCACACGTTACCATTTTTAGTGTGTCGGTCTTGTTTGCGTGCCTCACATGTTTAGTTTTGTTGCGCGTATTGACCTAGTTTTCGCTTGGATGTGCCGGATGTTTTCTGTTGGGTGCGTTACACAGACATGCGCTTGTTGGCTTTTTTGCGCGCTCTGGTTTAGTGGATGTACGCTATTTAGTTAGCGCACCTCATGTTTGCGCATTTGTCAGTGCTATAAGTTTATTGTATATGCATGTCTGTCTTTCCTCTCCGCTTGTTCAAATGTTCAGTCAGTTCCTTTTTCCTCTGTAGCTCTTTGCATGGAGGTGTTAGGTCTGATGTTAGCAGCATCAGATGCTATTCCTTTTGCTTGGTTTCACATGTGACCTATCCAGCTTTGTATGCTTTGTCAGTGGTGCAGGTATTAGAAAATGCTTCTAGATTTCAGAGCAAAACAATCAATTTCCTGTTGGATAAATCATCAGACCATTGTTCTAGGGGCACCCTTTGTTTGGCCAAATTGGACCATGATTATAACAGATGCAAGTATTTTGGGTTGAGCTATAGTCTGGGGATCTCAGACAGCACAGGGTCTCCTTGGAAGGTAAGGTAAATAATAAATGTTCTGGAACTCTGTGCAATCTTCAGGGATCTTCAGAGCTGACTGAGAAGAGCAACTTATCTACGTTTCCAGATTTAACATAAGGTTTGGAAGGCTTTTCTTTTTTGGTGTGTGAAACAGTTTTAGCTGACACTCTTTTATAATTCCTAGAATTCTTCAGTTTCTTCAGGATGGTTTGGATGAGGGTTTATCCACCAGCTCTAAAGGGCCAGGTTTCTGATATTCAGAGTTTTTTTCAGGCTTTAGTCCGGATAAAGCCAGTGATTAAGCCAATTTTTCCTCATTGAAAACTTAATTTCTTTTACAAAGATATGACAAGTCCACGGATTTCATCCTTACTTGTGGGATATTAGCCTCCTGCTAACAGGAAATGGCAAAGAGCACCACAGCAGAGATGTATATATAGCCCCTCCCTTCCCCTCCACCTCCAGTTATTCTCTTTGCCTGTGTTATACTAGGAAAACATGGTAAAGTGAGGTGTTAGTTTAGTTTCTTCAATCAAGAAGTTTGTTATTTTAAATGGTACCGGTGAGTACTATTTTCCTCAGGGGGATATGGAAGAAGATTTCTGCCCTGAGGTTGATGATCTTAGCAGTTGTAACTAAGATCCATGCTGGTTCCCACAAAACTTCTGAAGGTAACCATGAGACATCTTCAGTGTGGAGACCGGTTTCATGCTACAAGCAGCATTAAGGTATGTGCAGCCTTTTTTTATTCTGAGGAGACTTGATATATCAGAACTGGCTGGCATTTATTTCCCTGTATGGGAATGGGGTAAGCAGTATTCCTATTTTATATAAAGGGTATTACTGGAGTCTCTGATTTTATTTAATGGTTGACTTATGGGCATTGTGTGACACTATGGGCATTCAAGAAAAACGCTATAAAACGTTTTTATTTCTGTCATGCATATGTTTGCTTACTGGTGCATTTGAGGGGTTGTAGGCATTAGCTGTTTAAACTTAGGTGTGAAACCGCTTTCCATGCGGTTGTGTTTTGGCCTACTTCGGCATTGACCTCAAGAGGCGTGGCCTATTTTTGCGCGCTCAGATGCGCACTTCCTTCAGGCTAGGCAGCAGCAAGCAGTAACTCCGGTGCTCCTGGACTGTGCAAGCTGCTCTGAAGTGTTGGAAAGTTATTTCGAAGTACCCTGGGGGCAGGTAGGCGCCACAGCAGAGCTGTGGCGAGGTGCAGAGGGTATTTTTGTCTATAAAATGACTAATTATTGATATAAGTACTTTAGAGACTTCTTTTCTGCCCTTGCTTCAGGGTGCAGTAATTTTTGGATAAACCAACGATCTTAGGTTAAATTTTGAGATTATTTAACGTTTTTTGAGCAATTTGGAAAAAAAATCATTTTTTCTTTTCTTAAAGGCGCAGTACACGTTTTTTCTAAAGTTTATTTTATGCAATAAATAAGTGTTTAAACAACTTTTGTGGTTATTACTAGTCTGTTCAACATGTCTGACATTGAGGATTCTCATTGTTCTATGTGTTTAGAAGCTATTGTGCAACCCCCTCTAACATTGTGTAACTCTTGTACTGAAAGAGCCTTACATTGTAAAGACCATATATTAGGTCAAGAAAGTGTGCCTAAGGATGATTCTCAGTCTGAAGAGAATCAGGATATGCCATCCAATTCTCCCCAAGTGTCACAATCTTTAACGCCCACACAAGCGACGCCAAGTACTTCTAGTGCGTCTAATTCTTTTACTTTGCAGGAGATCGATGCAGTTATGTCAACTACCCTTACAGAGGTATTGTCTAAATTACCAGTGTTGCAGGGTAAACGCAGTAGGTCAGGTATTAATGTAAATACTGAATCCTCTGATGCTTTATTAGCTATTTCCGATGTTCCCTCACAGTGCTCTGAGTTGGGGATCAGGGAATTACTGTCTGAGGGTGAAATTTCAGATTCAGGGAATGTTTTACCTCGGACAGATTCGGACACTATGTCATTTAAATTTAAGCTTGAACACCTCCCCCTGTTACTTCGGGAGGTTTTAGCGACTCTGGATGATTGTGACCCTATTGTGGTTCCTCCAGAGAAATTGTGTAAAATGGATAAATATTTGGAAGTACCTACTTACACTGATGTTTTTCCAGTTCCTAAGAGAATTTCAGAAATTATTAAAAAGGAATGGGATAGACCAGGTATACCGTTTTCTCCCCCTCCTAATTTTAAGAAAATGTTTCCCATATCAGATTCCATTCGGGACTTATGGCAAACGATCCCTAAGGTAGAGGGAGCTATATCTACCCTAGCTAAGCGTACTACTATACCCATTGAGGATAGTTGTGCTTTCAAAGACCCTATGGATAAGAAATTAGAGGGTCTACTAAAGAAATTATTTGTTAATCAGGGGTTTCTTTTACAACCTACAGCTTGCATTGTTCCAGTAACTACTGCAGCAGCTTTTTGGTTTGAGGCTCTAAAAGAGTCTGTTAAGGTTGAGACTCCATTAGATGACATCTTAGATAGAATTAAGGCTTTCAAGCTAGCTAATTCTTTTATTACTGATGCCGCTTTTCAAATTGCTAAATTAGCGGCAAAGAATGCAGGATTTGCTATTTTAGCACGTAGAGCATTGTGGCTCAAATCTTGGTCTGCTGATGTATCATCAAAACATAAGCTTTTAGCTATTCCCTTTTAAAGGTAAGACCCTTTTCAGGCCAGAGTTGAAGGAAATCATTTCTGATATTACAGGAGGTAAAGGCCATGCCCTACCTCAGGATAAGTCGGTTAAACTGAGGGGTAAACAGAATAATTTTCGTTCCTTTCGGAACTTTAAAGGAGGACCCCCCGCTTCTTCTTCCTCAAAGCAGGAAGGGAATTTTACCCAATCTAAGTTAGTCTGGAGACACAATCAGAACTGGAATAAGGGTAAACAATCCAAAAAGCCCGCTGCTGCTCCTAAGACAGCATGAAGGGGCAGCCCCCGATCCGGGACCGGATCTAGTAGGGGGCAGACTCTTTCTTTGCTCAGGCTTGGCCAAGAGATGTTCAGGATCCCTGGGCACTAGAAATATTGACCCATGGTTATCAATTGGAATTCAAGGACTTTCTCCCAAGAGGGAGATTTCATCTTTCAAAGTTATCTGCAAACCAGATAAAAAGAGAGGCGTTCTTACGCTGTGTAAAAGACCTTTCGACTATGGGAGTAATTTGTCCAGTCCCAAAATTGGAACAGGGACAGGGGTTTTTACTCAAACCTATTTGTGGGAACATTCAGACCCATCTTAGACCTCAAGTGTCTAAACAAATTTCTAAGAGTTCCATCATTCAAGATGGAGACAATACGAACAATTTTGCCAATGATCCAGGAGGGTCAATATATGACTACTGTGGACTTGAAGGATGCGTACCTTCATATTCCAATCCACAAGGATCATCATCTGTTTCTAAGGTTTGCCTTCTTAAACAAACATTATCAGTTCGTGGCTCTTCCCTTTGGGTTGGCTACAGCACCCAGAATCTTCACAAAGGTTCTAGGGTCTCTTTTGGCGGTTCTCAGACCGCGAGGCATAGCGGTGGCGCCTTATCTGGACGATATTCTGATTCAGGCGTCAACATATCATCTGACAAAATCTCACACGGACACTGTGTTGTCTTTTCTGAGAACTCACGACTGGAAGGTGAACATATAGAAGAGTTCACTTGTCCCACAGACAAGGGTTCCTTTCTTGGGAACTCTGATAGACTCGGTAGCCATGAAAATATTTTTGACGGAGGTCAGAAAATCAAAGATTCTAAATACTTGCCGAGCACTTCAGGCCATTCCTCGGCCATCAGTGGCTCAGTGTATGGAGGTAATTGGATTAATGGTAGCGGCAATGGACATAGTTCCGTTTGCTCGCTTTCATCTCAGACCACTGCAGCTGTGCATGCTCGGACAGTGGAATGGGGATTATGCGGACTTATCTCCTCAGATAAATCTGGACCAAGAGACCAGAAACTCTCTTCTTTGGTGGTTGTCGCCAGATCATCTGTCCCAAGGGACTTGTTTCCGCAGACCCTCGTGGGTGATAGTGACAACAGATGCCAGCCTTCTGGGCTGGGGGGCAGTTTGGAACTCCGTGAAGGCTCAGGGTGTTTGGATTCAAGTGGAGTCTCTTCTTCCAATCAATATTCTGGAACTGAGAGCAATATTCAATGCGCTTCAGGCGTGGCCTCAGTTGGCTTCAGCGAAATTCATCAGATTCCAGTCGGACAACATTACCACTGTGGCATATATCAATCATCAGGGGGGAACAAGGAGTTCCTTAGCGATGATAGAAGTATCGAAGATAATCCGTTGGGCGGAGGCCCACTCTTGACATCTGTCAGCGATCTACATCCCAGGAGTAGAGAACTGGGAAGCAGATTTTCTAAGTCGACAGACTTTTCATCCGGGGGAGTGGGAACTTCGCCCGGAGGTATTTGCCTCATTGATTCTCAGATGGGGCAGACCAGAGTTGGATTTGATGGCATCTCTACAAAATGCCAATCTTCCAAGATACGGATCACGGTCAAGGGATCCTCAAGCCGAACTGATAGATGCCTTGGTTGTTCAGCCTAGCTTATGTGTTTCCACCGTTTCCTCTCCTCCCACGCGTGATTGCTCGAATCAAACAGGAGAGAGCATCAGTGATCCTGATAGCGCCTGCGTGGCCACGCATGACTTGGTATGCGGATCTAGTGGACATGTCCTCTCTGCCACCGTGGAAACTTCCATTGTGACAGGACCTTGTCATTCAAGGTCCTTTCCAACATCCAAATCTAATATCTCTGCAGCTGACTGCGTGGAGATTGAACACTTGATTTTATCAAAGCGAGGATTGTCTGATTCGGTCATCAATACTTTGATACAGGCCAGAAAGCCTGTCACTAGAAAGATCTATCATAATATATGGCGTAAATATCTTTATTGGTGTGAATCCAAGGGTTACTCATGGAGTAAAGTTAGGATTCCTAGAATTCTGTCTTTTCTCCAAGAAGGATTGGATAAAGGGTTATCAGCGAGTTCCTTAAAGGGACAAATTTCAGCTTTGTCAATTCTGTTTCACAAACGTTTGGCAAATGTGCCAGATGTTCAGTCTTTTTGTCAGGCTATATCTAGAATTAAGCCTGTATATAGACATATTACTCCTCCCTGGAGTTTGAATTTAGTTCTTCGAGTTTTTCAAGGGGTTCCGTTTGAACCTATGCATTCCATGGATATCAAATTGTTATCTTGGAAAGTTCTGTTTCTAGTTGCTATTTCTTCTGCTCGAAGAGTTTCTGAGCTTTCAGCACTACAGTGTGATTCTCCTTATCTCATTTTTCATTCTGATAAGGTGGTTTTACGTACCAAACCTGGATTTCTTCCTAAGGTTGTTTCGAATAAGAATATTAGTCAGGAAATTATTGTTCCTTCATTGTGTCCTAATCCTTCCAAGAAGGAGAGTCTGTTACATAACTCGGACGTGGTCCATGCCTTAAAGTTTTACTTACAGGCAACTAAGGATTTCCGTCAATCATCTTCATTGTTCATTGTTTATTCTGGAAAGCGTAGGGGTCAGAAAGCTACGGCTACCTCTTTCTTTTTGGCTGAGAAGTATCATCTGCCTGGCATATGAGACTGCTGGACAGCAGCCTCCTGAAAAAATTACGGCTAATTCTACTAGGGCTGTGGCTTCCACATGGGCTTTTAAAAACAATGCATCTGTTGAACAGATTTGTAAGGCTGCGACTTGGTCTTCCCTTCATACTTTTTCCAAATTTTACAAATTTGATACTTTTGCTTCTTCTGAGGCTATTTTTGGGAGAAAGGTTCTTCAAGCAGTGGTGCCTTCCGTTTAGGTTCCTGTCTTGTCCCTCCCTTTCATCCGTGTCCTATTGCTTTGGTATTGGTTTCCCACAAGTAAGGATGAAATCCGTGGACTCGTCATATCTTTGTAAAAGAAAAGTAAATTTATGCTTACCTGATAAATTTCTTTCTTTTACAATATGAAAAGTCCACGGCCCACCCTGTTATTTAAAGACAGATTTATTTTATTTTTTGTAAACTTCAGTCACCTCTGCACCTTTGTAGCCTTTCCTTTTCTCTTCCTATAACCTTTGGCTGAATGACTGGAGTTGGAGGGGAAGGGAGGGGCTATATATACAGCTCTGCTGTGGTGCTCTTTGCCACTTCCTGTTAGCAGGAGGTTAATATCCCACAAGTAAGGATGAAATCCGTGGACTCGTCATATTGTAAAAGAAATTTATTTATTAGGTAAGCATAAATTTACTTTTTGTTTTAAGAGTTTTGCAGGTTCCTCCTTTTGGATCTATGCATCTGTATATTTGGCTTTTGTCCTGGAAGGTTGTGTTTCTTTTTGCTATTTCTTCTGCTCGAAGAGTTTCTGAATTATCTACTCTTTTCTGCGAACCTCCTTATCTAGTTCTCCATCAGGGACTAAGTTTTATTTATTTTTTTGCTGCCTAAGGTGGTAAATCCTGACAATATATTGCTGTTCCTTCTTTTTGTCCTAATCTGAAGAATTCTAAGGAGAGGCTTCTTCATAATTTTGATGTTGTCAGAACTTTGAAATTTTATTTGTAGGCTACTAAGGATTTAAGACAATGCTCTAGTTTGTTAATTAGAAAGGGTCAGAAGGCTACTGCTGTTTCGTTCCTTCCTGTCTGAAGCTTTTGATTTGTAAGGCTTACTTACTCCTAATCATATTACTGCCCATTCTACTAGGTCAGTTGCTACTTCCTGGACTTTTAAGAATGAGGCGTCTGTGGATCAAATTAGCAAAACCGGTTACTTGGTCTTCTTTGCAAAAAAAAAATATATAATAAAAAAGGGGTTGCCAGTAATCTAATTTCAAAATAAAATTGAGAATAAAAATAAAACTGCAAGAGACTTAGGATGGTGCACTATAGCGTAAATAATAACCCCTAAAAACTGAAATAGGAAACAAATGACATTAAAATAAAATGGTCTGGATACTTGTTCCGGTGACCCAGGCTAATTTCCAGTTACAATGCCACACTCATAAAGTGAGTGTAGGCAGAACCCTGAGACACCGGTACAAGCATCCATATCATGGAGGATGTTGGAGGTACAGCCAGGTTGTTATAGAGATCACCGGAGTAGCACTGCCGAGGTTCAAGCTAGTTGACCACTGCAAGAGTCAGCCTGTCTTTTCTGCACAGTTTTCGGCAATATTTTGAGTTGTATTCCTCTCATATACTTCACATATTTGTCTATATTAGGATTATGCTATGTGGCGCCCCTTCTATGTGCTTTCACTTGGTCTTCCTTACATACCTTTACTAAATTCTACCATTTCTTTCATGTAATTGGCAAGAGTCCATGAGATAGTGACGTATGGGATATACATTCCTACCAGGAGGGGGCAAAGTTTCCCAAACCTCAAAATGCCTATAAATACACCCCTCACCACACCCACAATTCAGTTTTACAAACTTTGCCTCCTACGGAAGTGGTGAAGTAAGTTTGTGTTTGTTTTTTTTTTATTTCTTCTATGATAAGGTCTTCTAAGCATTCTGAAGCCCAGAGTACAGTGTTTGTCAGAAGGCTGTGAAGAGAGTATCACCTATTGATTTTGTGGTTTTCCTCGTGGGAAATCTTTTCAATGGTTCTCTGTTATCGGTCGTAGGGATTTATCTCCAACCTCCCTTTTCAGATTGACGATATACTCTTGTATACCATTACCTCTGCTGATAGTTTTCAGTACTGGTTTGGCTATCTGCTATATGTTGATGGGTGTCTTTAGGTAAGTATGTATCATTATTTAAGACACTCTCAGCTATGGTTTGGCACTTTATGTATTAATATAAAGTTTTAAATATATGTATTTTAACAGTTTTAGTATAGGAATACAAAAAGTTTCAGTATAGGAATCATGTTTGGGAAGTTTATTTAAACTTTTTTCTTACCTGGGCTTCAGTCTTTGTCTAATTTGCTGGGTTTTTTATTCCATCATTCTTGGCGCAAATTTTTTGGTGCGAAGTTGCGCCTTTCATGGCGCAAATTTCAAAATTTCCTGCGTCTTTGTTAACACTAGATGTTTTGTGCCAAATTTTTTTAACTTCTTTTTGCATAATGCGTCATTCTTGGTGCCAAATCTTAGTTATTTTACCCCTCTATTGCTCGCTGTTTTCATGTTCTTTGAAAGCTATTATGCCTGCTTTTGTTTTTCTCTACTGAAACTGTTACATTGTGGAAATTGAATGTTTTGCCTAATGTTATTTTTCTTTTTCTGTTAAATTTGCAAGATGTCTCATTCTGATCCTGACTCTGTTACTGTAGAAACGATGATGCCCTGGAACACAATTCTACAAAGCTAAGTGTGTTCTTTTCATTTTTTAAGCTGTTATTTCTTCAGCTCAATTATGTAACATTTATTTATCATGTTTTATGCTAGCAATGTTTCTACATGTACAATAACATTTACTGTTTTTTTTACATATTCAGTTCATGTACTTGATTTCATCTGCAAACATCACATGTTGTTGCTTATATCATAAAAGTTTATGACTGCTATTATGCCTTTAAGTAAACTTACGAGGTCTTTTCAAAATTGTTAAGATTTAATTAATTTTGTTCTGACCGACGGCATATTTAAGTTTTTTTCTACTGATGAAAGTTTCCTTGGCTCAAAGGATCCTGTATCAGACAGTTTGTTAAAAATTCTCCTTATTTTTCATTTGAACATTTTTTGGTCTTTGTTAAGGACATTTTTCTATTTATAGCTTTTAGGAGTCTAGTCCTCTTATTAACTATGTTAATAATCCTAATCAAATCTGGATTTTAACATTTTATTTCCAGAGAATAGTAGTTATGATTCACTCTTGGGACTGTACTACTATTTCTATGGAAATTGGTACTTGTTTTCAGGATTCTTTAGAATTTGAATATAACCTTAGTAGAGCATATTCATGTACTGTTTATTTTTAGCTCAGCTTTATCTGTGGCTGACATTACTGTTCTCTCAACCTTTGTTGAACAGTTAGCATCAGCAGTTTCAGATTCTTAAGTATATAACACTGTTTATTTACTTTAGATGTATTCATTTAATTATGTTTACTATATCTATTATTATGATTTCAAATATATTTTATTATCTCTCTCTTGTTAGGATAATAATTTGTTTGATTTCTATTATCTCCACTATTTCTGGAGGTTTAGAGTTTTTTTCTGCCCTACTTTTAGTCCGGTGATGTAGATCAGTTGGTGAATGTCCTGACTACAAACACTTGTTCTAGATCCATGTGTCATAGATTCATTTCCCGGCAGGGTTAATACAGCTCTTTGGCCTTTGAGGTCAATTTATTGTGTACCATTTATTTGGGTAATAATAACTACTGTTTTTATCAGCTGCTAATTTGGTTAACTCAGAATGTAAGCACTGAAGAAGCGTTCTTTTGTATACTTCTGGGAGAAAAAAACGCTTTATAATTACTAGTTATTAGACTGCATGAAGGTGCGGTTCTCAAACCAGTTCTTCTGGTGGGGGGCAGATTAAATTGTTTTTGGATGGATTCAGTCCGAATTCTAGATTATTTTTAGGGTTTGATTTTTTTTCAGGAGTAATTATGCAAGTTCTTTTTGCAGGAACAGAATTTGGGTTTCTATTCAATTCTATTCTTTGTCCCTAAGATGAAAAGGTTTATTCACTCCATTCTTGGATCTGAAGACTTTTATATTGTTTTGTTAGAGTCTCAACTTTTAAGTTGGCGATTATAAGGACTATTATGCCTTTTTGTTAAGGTCATTTCATGTCCACTCCATTTTTCAGGATGTTTTTCCTCATATTTTATTTCATTCAGACCACTTGTAGACTCTGAGTTTTTCTTTTAAGCTTTACCAATTTGTCGCTTTTCCATTTGGTTTAGTGACAGCTTTATGAATCTTTCTCCAACATTGGTGTGTCCGGTCCACGGCGTCATCCTTACTTGTGGGATATTCTCTTCCCCAACAGGAAATGGCAAAGAGTCCCAGCAAAGCTGGTCACATGATCCCTCCTAGGCTCCGCCCACCCCAGTCATTCTCTTTGCCGTTGCACAGGCAACATCTCCACGGAGATGGTTAAGAGTTTTTTGGTGTTTAAATGTAGTTTTTATTCTTCTATCAAGTGTTTGTTATTTTAAAATAGTGCTGGTATGTACTATTTACTCTGAAACAGAAAAGGATGAAGATTTCTGTTTGTAAGAGGAAGATGATTTTAGCAGACAGTAACTAAAATCGATTGCTGTTTCCACACAGGACTGTTGAGATGAAGTAACTTCAGTTGGGGGAAACAGTTAGCAGACTTTTCTGCTTAAGGTATGACTAGCCATATTTCTAACAAGACCATGTAATGCTGGAAGGCTGTCATTTCCCCTCATGGGGACCGGTAAGCCATTTTCTTAGTCAAACATAAAAGAATAAAGGGCTTAAAAAAGGGCTTAAAAACTGGTAGACATTTTTATGGGCTAAAACGATTGCTTTATTGGGGCATATTATACAGATTCTAGCTAATAATTGGCATTATAATCTTGGGGAACGTTTAAAAAACGGCAGGCACTGTGTTGGACACCTTTTTTAGTCTGGGGGCCTTTCTAGTTATAGACTGAGCCTCATTTTCGCGCCATTACTGCGCAGTTGTTTTTGGAGAGCAAGGCATGCAGATGCATGTGTGAGGATCTAAGAATCACTAAAAAAGCTTCTAGAAGGCGTCATTTGGTATCGTATTCCCCTCTGGGCTTGGTTGGGTCTCAGCAAAGCATATAGCTGGGACTGTATAGGGGTTAAATTTAAAAACGGCTCCGGTTCCGTTATTTTAAGGGTTAAAGCTCTTAATTTGGTGTGCAATACTTTTAATGCTTTAAGACACTGTGGTGAAATTTTGGTAATTTTTGAACAATTCCTTCATACTTTTTCACATATTCAGTAATAAAGTGTTTTCAGTTTGAAATTTAAAGTGACAGTAACGGTTTTATTTTAAAACGTTTTTTGTGCTTTGTTGACAAGTTTAAGCCTGTTTAACATGTCTGTACCATCAGATAAGCTATGTTCTATATGTATGAAAGCCAATGTGTCTCCCCATTTAAATTTATGTGATAATTGTGCCATAGTGTCCAAACAAAGTAAGGACAGTAATGCCACAGATAATGATATTGCCCAAGATGATTCCTCAAATGAGGGGAGTAAACATGATACTACATCATCCCCTACTGTGTCTACACCAGTTTTGCCCACACAGGAGGCCCCTAGTACATCTAGTGCGCCAATACTTATTACCATGCAACAATTAACGGCTGTAATGGATAACTCCATAGCAAATCTTTTATCCAAAATGCCTACTTATCAGAGAAAGCGCGATTGCTCTGTTTTAAACACTGAAGAGCAAGAGGGCGCTGATGATAACTGTTCTGACATACCCTCACACCAATCTCAAGGGGCCATGAGGGAGGTTTTGTCTGATGGAGAAATCTCAGATTCAGGAAAAATTTCTCATCAAGCTGAACCTGATGTTGTGACATTTAAATTTAAATTAGAACATCTCCGTGCACTGCTTAAGGAGGTGTTATCTACTCTGGATGATTGTGACAATTTGGTCATTCCAGAGAAATTATGTAAGATGGACAAGTTCCTAGAGGTTCCGGTGCCCCCCGACGTTTTTCCTATACCCAAGCGGGTGGCGGACATAGTAAATAAAGAGTGGGAAAAGCCCGGCATACCTTTTGTTCCCCCCCCCCTATATTTAAGAAATTATTTCCTATAGTCGACCCCAGAAAGGACTTATGGCAGACAGTCCCCAAGGTCGAGGGGGCGGTTTCTACTCTAAACAAACGCACTACTATTCCTATCGAAGATAGTTGTGCTTTCAAAGATCCTATGGATAAAAAATTAGAGGGTTTGCTTAAAAAGATTTTTCTCCAACATAGGTGTGTCCGGTCCACGGCGTCATCCTTACTTGTGGGATATTCTCTTCCCCAACAGGAAATGGCAAAGAGCCCAGCAAAGCTGGTCACATGATCCCTCCTAGGCTCCGCCTACCCCAGTCATTCTCTTTGCCGTTGCACAGGCAACATCTCCACGGAGATGGTTAAGAGTTTTTTGGTGTTTAAATGTAGTTTTTATCCTTCAATCAAGAGTTTGTTATTTTAAAATAGTGCTGGTATGTACTATTTACTCTGAAACAGAAAAGAGATGAAGATTTCTGTTTGTAAGAGGAAGATGATTTTAGCAAACGTTACTAAAATCGATTGCTGTTTCCACACAGGACTGTTGAGATGAAGTAACTTCAGTTGGGGGAAACAGTTGGCAGACTTTTCTGCTTGAGGTATGACTGGCCACATTTCTAACAAGACTATGTAATGCTGGAAGGCTGTCATTTCCCCTATGGGGACCGGTAAGCCATTTTCTTAGTTTAAGTAAAAGAATAAAGGGCTTCATAAGGGCTTAAAAAACTGGTAGACATTTTTCTGGGCTAAAACGATTACTTTGCTAAGCATATTTTGCAGATTATAACTCTTAATAATTATTATAATCTTGAAGATTGTTTTAAAAAAACGGCAGGCACTGTATTGGACACCTTTTTCAGATGGGGGCCTTTTCTAGTCATAGGCAGAGCCTCATTTTCGTGCCACTAATGCGCAGTTGTTTTTGGAGAGCAAGGCATGCAGATGCATGTGTGAGGAGCTAAGAACCACTGAAAAAGCTTATAGAAGGCGTCATTTGGTATCGTATTCCCCTCTGGGCTTGGTTGGGTCTCAGCAAAGCTGATAACTGGGACTGTATAGGGGTTAAATGTAAAAACGGCTCCGGTTCCGTTATTTTAAGGGTTAAAGCTTTCAAATTTGGTGTGTAATACTTTTAAGGCTTTAAGACACTGTGGTGAAATTTTGGTGAATTTTGAACAATTCCTTCATACTTTTTCACATATTCAGTAATAAAGTGTGTTCAGTTTAAAATTTAAAGTGACAGTAACGGTTTTATTTTAAAACGTTTTTTGTGCTTTGTTGACAAGTTTAAGCCTGTTTAACATGTCTGTACCATCAGATAAGCTATGTTCTATATGTATGAAAACTAAGGTTTCTCCCCATTTAAATTTATGTGATAATTGTGCCATAGTGTCCAAACAAAGTAGGGACAATGATGCCACAGATAATGATATTGCCCAAGATGATTCCTCAAATGAGGGGAGTAAGCATGATACTGCATCATCCCCTTCTGTGTCTACACCAGTTTTGCCCACACAAGAGGCCCCTAGTACATCTAGTGCGCCAATACTTATTACCATGCAACAATTAACGGCCGTAATGGATAATTCTATTGCAAACATTTTATCCAAAATGCCTACTTATCAGAGAAAGCGCGATTGCTCTGTTTTAAACACTGAAGAGCAAGAGGACGCTGATGATAACTGTTCTGACATACCCTCACACCAATCTGAAGGGGCCAGGAGGGAGGTTTTGTCTGAGGGAGAAATTTCAGATTCAGGAAAAATTTCTCAACAAGCTGAACCTGATGTTGTAACATTTAAATTTAAATTGGAACATCTCCGCGCACTGCTTAAGGAGGTATTATCTACTCTGGATGATTGTGACAATTTAGTCATTCCAGAGAAATTATGTAAGATGGACAAGTTCCTAGAGGTTCCGGTGCCCCCCGATGCTTTTCCTATACCCAAGCGGGTGGCGGACATAGTAAATAAGGAGTGGGAAAGGCCCGGCATACCTTTTGTTCCTCCCCCTATATTTAAGAAATTATTTCCTATAGTCGACCCCAGAAAGGACTTATGGCAGACAGTCCCCAAGGTCGAGGGGGCGGTTTCTACTCTAAACAAACGCACTACTATCCCTATAGAAGATAGTTGTGCTTTCAAAGATCCTATGGATAAAAAATTAGAGGGTTTGCTTAAAAAGATGTTTGTTCAGCAAGGTTACCTTCTACAACCAATTTCATGCATTGTTCCTGTCACTACGGCAGCGTGTTTCTGGTTCGAAGAACTAGAAAAGTCGCTCAATAAAGAATCCTCGTATGAGGAGGTTATGGACAGAGTTCAAGCACTTAAACTGGCTAACTCTTTTATTTTAGATGCCGCTTTGCAATTAGCTAGATTAGCGGCGAAAAATTCAGGGTTTGCTATCGTGGCGCGCAGAGCGCTTTGGCTAAAGTCTTGGTCAGCGGATGTGTCTTCCAAGACAAAATTGCTTAACATCCCTTTCAAGGGTAAAACACTGTTTGGTCCTGATTTGAAAGAGATTATTTCAGACATCACCGGGGGAAAGGGCCACGGTCTTTTAAGGCTAAAAATAAGCCTAATTTTCGTCCCTTTCGCAGAAACGGACCAGCCTCTAATTCTACATCCTCTAAGCAAGAGGGTAATACTTCACAACCCAAACCAGCCTGGAGACCGATGCAAGGCTGGAACAAGGGTAAGCAGGCCAAGAAGCCTGCCACTGCTATCAAAACAGCATGAAGGGATGGCCCCCGATCCGGGACCGGATCTGGTGGGGGGCAGACTTTCTCTCTTCGCTCAGGCTTGGGCAAGAGATGTTCAGGATCCTTGGGCACTAGAAATAGTTTCTCAAGGTTATCTCCTGGAATTCAAGGATCTACCCCCAAGGGGAAGGTTCCACAGGTCTCAATTATCTTCAAACCAAATAAAAAGACAGGCATTCTTACATTGTGTAAAAGACCTGTTAAAGATGGGAGTAATTCATCCAGTTCCAATAGGAGAACAAGGGATGGGGTTTTACTCCAACCTGTTCATAGTTCCCAAAAAAGAGGGAACATTCAGACCAATTTTAGATCTCAAGATCCTAAACAAATTTCTCAGGGTTCCATCGTTCAAAATGGAAACTATTCGAACGATCCTTCCCAACATCCAGGAAGGTCAATTTATGACCACGGTGGATTTAAAGGATGCGTACCTACATATTCCTATCCACAAGGAACATTATTAGTTCCTAAGGTTCGCCTTTCTGGACAAGCATTACCAGTTTGTGGCACTTCCATTCGGATTAGCCACTGCTCCGAGAATTTTCACAAAGGTACTAGGGTCCCTTCTAGCGGTTCTAAGACCAAGGGGCATTGCAGTGGTACCTTACTTGGACGACATCCTGATTCAAGCGTCGTCTCTGTCAAAAGCAAAGGCTCATACGGACATCGTCCTAGCCTTTCTCAGATCTCACGGATGGAAGGTGAACAAAGAAAAAAGTTCTCTGTCCCCGTCAACAAGAGTTCCCTTCTTGGGAACAATAATAGATTCCTTAGAAATGAGGATTTTTCTGACAGAGGTCAGAAAATCAAAACTTCTAAGCTCTTGTCAAGTACTTCATTCCGTTCTTCGTCCTTCCATAGCGCAGTGCATGGAAGTAATAGGATTGATGGTTGCAGCAATGGACATAGTTCCTTTTGCACGAATTCATCTAAGACCATTACAACTGTGCATGCTCAGACAGTGGAATGGGGATTATACAGACTTGTCTCCGACGATTCAAGTAGATCAAAAGACCAGAGATTCACTCCGTTGGTGGCTGACCCTGGACAATCTGTCACAGGGAATGAGCTTCCGCAGACCAGAGTGGGTCATTGTCACGACCAACGCCAGTCTGGTGGGCTGGGGCGCGGTCTGGGAACCCCTGAAAGCTCAGGGCCTATGGTCTCGGGAAGAATCTCTTCTCCCGATAAACATTCTGGAACTGAGAGCGATATTCAATGCTCTCAAAGCTTGGCCTCATCTAGCAAAGGCCAAATTCATACGGTTTCAATCAGACAACATGACGACTGTTGCATATATCAATCATCAGGGGGGAACAAGGAGTTCCCTGGCGATGGAAGAAGTGACCAAAATAATTCAATGGGCGGAGGATCACTCCTGCCACTTGTCTGCAATCCACATCCCAGGAGTGGAAAATTGGGAAGCGGATTTTCTGAGTCGTCAGACTTTCCATCCGGGGGAGTGGGAACTCCATCCGGAAATCTTTGCCCAAATAACTCAATTATGGGGCATTCCAGACATGGATCTGATGGCGTCTCGTCAGAACTTCAAGGTTCCTTGCTACGGGTCCAGATCCAGGGATCCCAAGGCGACTCTAGTAGATGCACTAGTAGCACCTTGGACCTTCAACCTAGCTTATGTATTCCCACCGTTTCCTCTCATTCCCAGGCTGGTAGCCAGGATCAATCAGGAGAGGGCCTCGTGATCTTGATAGCTCCTGCGTGGCCACGCAGGACTTGGTATGCAGACCTGGTGAATATGTCATCGGCTCCACCATGGAAGCTACCTTTGAGACAGGACCTTCTTGTTCAGGGTCCATTCGAACATCCGAATCTGGTTTCCCTCCAACTGATGGCTTGGAGATTGAACGCTTGATTTTATCAAAGCGTGGGTTTTCAGATTCTGTAATAGATACTCTGATTCAGGCTAGGAAGCCTGTAACTAGAAAAATTTACCATAAAATATGGAAAAAATATATCTGTTGGTGTGAATCCAAAGGATTCCCATGGAACAAGATAAAAATTCCTAAGATTCTATCCTTTCTACAAGAAGGTTTGGAGAAAGGATTATCTGCAAGTTCTCTAAAGGGACAGATCTCTGCTTTATCTGTTTTACTTCACAAAAGACTGGCAGCCGTGCCAGATGTTCAAGCATTTGTTCAGGCTCTGGTTAGGATCAAGCCTGTTTACAGACCTTTGACTCCTCCCTGGAGTCTAAATCTAGTTATTTCAGTTCTTCAAGGGGTTCCGTTTGAACCTTTACATTCCATAGATATTAAGTTACTATCTTGGAAAGTTTTGTTTTTAGTTGCAATTTCTTCTGCTAGAAGAGTTTCAGAGTTATCTGCTCTGCAGTGTTCTCCACCCTATCTGGTGTTCCATGCAGATAAGGTGGTTTTGCGTACTAAGCCTGGTTTTCTTCCGAAAGTTGTTTCTAACAAAAATATTAACCAGGAGATAGTTGTACCTTCTTTGTGTCCGAATCCAGTTTCAAAGAAGGAACGTTTGTTACACAATTTGGAGGTAGTCCGTGCTCTAAAATTCTATTTAGAGGCTACTAAAGATTTCAGACAAACATCTTCCTTGTTTGTTGTTTATTCTGGTAAAAGGAGAGGTCAAAAAGCGACTTCTACCTCTCTTTCCTTTTGGCTTAAAAGCATTATCCGATTGGCTTATGAGACTGCCGGACGGCAGCCTCCCGAAAGAATCACAGCTCACTCCACTAGGGCTGTGGCTTCCACATGGGCCTTCAAGAACTAGGCTTCTGTTGACCAGATATGTAAGGCAGCGACTTGGTCTTCACTGCACACTTTTGCCAAATTTTACAAATTTGATACTTTTGCTTCTTCGGAGGCTATTTTTGGGAGAAAGGTTTTGCAAGCTGTGGTTCCTTCCGTTTAGGTGACCTGATTTGCTCCCTCCCTTCATCCGTGTCCTAAAGCTTTGGTATTGGTTCCCACAAGTAAGGATGACGCCGTGGACCGGACACACCAATGTTGGAGAAAACAGAATTTATGCTTACCTGATAAATTACTTTCTCCAAAGGTGTGTCCGGTCCACGGCCCGCCCTGGTTTTTTAATCAGGTCTGATGAATTATTTTCTCTAACTACAGTCACCACGGTATCATATGGTTTCTCCTATATATATTTCCTCCTGTCCGTCGGTCGAATGACTGGGGTGGGCGGAGCCTAGGAGGGATCATGTGACCAGCTTTGCTGGGACTCTTTGCCATTTCCTGTTGGGGAAGAGAATATCCCACAAGTAAGGATGACGCCGTGGACCGGACACACCGTTGGAGAAAGTAATTTATCAGGTAAGCATAAATTCTGTTTTTCAAAGGTTCTTGTTGCCCTTCTTTCTGTCTTCAGACAGTAGGGTATTGTCGTGCTTCCTTATTTGGATGGTATCTTGGCATTAGCTTAAACTATTCTTTTATTAAAGTCGGACAAATAGCTCAGCATGCTAATGCACTATGGCTGAGCTCTGTAGCAACCTGAGGGTTTCAGGTTCGATTCCCGGCGAGGTCCATTCAGCCTTTCATCCTTCCAAGGTCGATTAAATGAGCTGTGTCTTGAGTCCCTTACGGGTGATTAGACGCGCTTTACAAGTACCCAATACATACATATTGAAAGAGTAGTATTCAAATATATGGACTTTTCTTTTTGTGGTAACCCTCATGAATCAACTAAGTTTTGTTTCTTCAAGACATTGTTAGAGAATTTAATTTACCTAAGAGTTTCGTGATTCCTCAGACAAGGGTCACTTCTTTTTGGGTTTCTAGATGGATTCTGTGTTCATGTCTTTGTCTTTATCGGACAAAAGTCAATTGTAAGCGGCGTTAGCCTGTCTAACTTACAGTCTAGAAAATGTGGCTTTGTGCATGTAAGTTTTAGGTCTCATAACTGCAGCATCGGGCGTGGTTCCCTTTGCTCGTTTTTCATCTGAGATCTCTCTTTGCTTTGCATACTGAATCAATGATACAGGGATTGTTTTTAGATATCACAGTTGATATTTTTAAATCCTAATACTCTCTCTGTTTTGGTGATTAGTTTATCATCTTTTTATTCAGGGTGCCTCCTTTTGTTCGTCCTTCCTGGACTGTATTCTTAATGGATGCAAGTTTTACAGGTTGGGGAGCTGTCTGAGGGTATTTTGACAGCACAAGGGGTTTGGAAACTTCAAGAGGCGAGGATTCTAATCGATATTTTAGAACTCTATTTCTTTCATGTAATTAGCAAAGAGTCCATGAGCTAGTGACGTATGGGATATATATTCCTACCAGGAGGGGCAAAGTTTCCCAAACCTTAAAATGCCTATAAATACACCCCTCACCACACCCACAAATCAGTTTTACAAACTTTGCCTCCTATGGAGGTGGTGAAGTAAGTTTGTGCTAGATTCTACGTTGATATGCGCTCCGCAACAGGTTGGAGCCCGGTTTTCCTCTCAGCGTGCAGTGAATGTCAGAGGGATGTGAGGAGAGTATTGCCTATTTGAATGCAATGATCTCCTTCTACGGGGTCTATTTCATAGGTTCTCTGTTACCGGTCGTAGAGATTCATCTCTTACCTCCCTTTTCAGATTGACGATATACTCTTATATATATACCATTACCTCTGCTGATTTTCGTTTCAGTACTGGTTTGGCTTTCTACAACATGTAGACGAGTGTCCTGGGGTAAGTAAGTCTTATTTTCTGTGATACTCTAAGCTATGGTTGGGCGCTTTTTTTATAAAGTTCTAAATATATGTATTCAAACATTTATTTGCCTTGACTCAGGATGTTCAACATTCCTTATTTTCAGATAGTCAGTTTCATATTTGGGATAATGCATTTTGAATCAATCAATTTTTCTTACCTTAAAAAATTTGACTTTTTCCCTGTGGGCTGTTAGGCTCGCGGGGGCTGAAAATGCTTCATTTTATTGCGTCATTCTTGGCGCAGACTTTTTTGGCGCAAAAAATCTTTTCTGTTTCCGGCGTCATACATTTAGGCGCCAAATAATGTGGGCGTCTTATTTGGCGCTAAAAAAATATGGGCGTCGCTTTTGTCTCCACATAATTTAAGTCTCATTTTTCATTGCTTCTGGTTGCTAGAAGCTTGTTCTTTGGCATTTTTTCCCATTCCTGAAACTGTCATTTAAGGAATTTGATCAATTTTGCTTTATATGTTGTTTTTTCTCTTACATATTGCAAGATGTCTCATGTTGCATCTGAGTCATTAGATACTTCAGGAAAATCGCTGCCTGGTGCTGGAACTACCAAAGCTAAGTGTATCTGCTGTAAACTTTTGGTAGCTGTTCCTCCAGCTGTTGTTTGTATTAAATGTCATGACAAACTTGTTAATGCAGAAAATATTTCCTTTAGTAACATACCATTACCTGTTGCAGTTCCATCAACATCTAATGTTCAGAGTGTTCCTGATAACATAAGAGATTTTGTTTCTGAATCTATTAAGAAGGCTATGTCTGTTATTCCTCCTTCTAGTAAACATAAAAAGTCTTTTAAAACTTCTCTTTATCCAGATGAATTTTTAAATGAACATCATCATTCTGATTCTAATGATTCTTCTGGTTCAGAGGATTCTGTTTCAGAGGTTGATGCTGATAAATCTTCATATTTATTTAAAATGGAATTTATTCGTTCTTTACTTAAAGAAGTCCTAATTGCATTAGAAATTGAGGATTCTGGTCCTCTTGATACTAAATCTAAACGTTTAGACAAGGTCTTTAAATCTCCTGTGGTTATTCCAGAAGTTTTTCCTGTCCCTGGTGCTATTTCTGAAGTAATTTCCAGGGAATGGAATAATTTGGGTAATTCATTTACTCCTTCTAAACGTTTTAAGCAATTATATCCTGTGCCGTCTGAAAGATTAGAGTTTTGGGACAAAATCCCTAAAGTTGATGGGGCTATCTCTACCCTTGCTAAACGTACTACTATTCCTACGGCAGATGGTACTTCCTTTAAGGATCCTTTAGATAGGAAAATTGAATCCTTTCTAAGAAAAGCTTATTTGTGTTCAGGTAATCTTCTTAGACCTGCTATATCATTGGCGGATGTTGCTGCAGCTTCAACTTTTTGGTTGGAAACTTTAGCGCAACAAGTAACAGATCATGATTCTCATAACATTATTATTCTTCTTCAACATGCTAATAATTTTATCTGTGATGCCATTTTTGATATTATCAGAGTTGATGTCAGGTTTATGTCTCTAGCTATTTTAGCTAGAAGAGCTTTATGGCTTAAAACTTGGAATGCTGATATGTCTTCTAAATCGACTCTACTTTCCCTTTCTTTCCAGGGTAATAAATTATTTGGTTCTCAGTTGGATTCTATTATCTCAACTGTTACTGGTGGGAAAGGAACTTTTTTACCACAGGATAAAAAATCTAAGGGTAAAAACAGGGCTAATAATCGTTTTCGTTCCTTTCGTTTCAACAAAGAACAAAAGCCTGATCCTTCATCCTCAGGAGCAGTTTCAGTTTGGAAACCATCTCCAGTCTGGAATAAATCCAAGCCGTCTAGAAAAGCAAAGCCAGCTTCTAAGTCCATATGAAGGTGCAGCCCTCATTCCAGCTCAGCTGGTAGGGGGCAGATTACGTTTTTTCAAAGAAATTTGGATCAATTCTGTTCACAATCTTTGGATTCAGAACATTATTTCAGAAGGGTACAGAATTGGTTTCAAGATAAGACCTCCTGCAAAGAGATTCTTTCTTTCCCGTGTCCCAGTAAACCCAGCGAAAGCTCAAGCATTTCTGAAATGTGTTTCAGATCTAGAGTTGGCTGGAGTAATTATGCCAGTTCCAGTTCTGGAACAGGGGCTGGGGTTTTATTCGAATCTCTTCATTGTACCAAAGAAGGAGAATTCCTTCAGACCAGTTCTGGATCTAAAAATATTGAATCGTTATGTAAGGATACCAACATTCAAAATGGTAGCTGTAAGGACTATCCTGCCTTTTGTTCAGCAAGGGCATTATATGTCTACAATAGATTTACAGGATGCATATCTGCATATTCCGATTCATCCAGCTCATTATCAGTTTCTGAGATTCTCTTTCCTAGACAAGCATTACCAGTTTGTGGCTCTGCCGTTTGGCCTAGCAACAGCTCCAAGAATTTTTACAAAGGTTCTCGGTGCCCTTCTATCTGTAATCAGAGAACAGGGTATTGTGGTATTTCCTTATTTGGACGATATCTTGGTACTTGCTCAGTCTTCACATTTAGCAGAATTTCATACGAATCGACTTTTGTTGTTTCTTCAAAATCATGGTTGGAGGATCAATTCACTAAAAAGTTCATTGATTCCTCAGACAAGGGTAACCTTTTTGGGTTTCCAGATAGATTCAGTGTCCATGACTCTGTCTTTGACAGACAAGAGACGTCTAAAATTGATTTCAGCTTGTCGAAACCTTCAGTCACAATCATTCCCTTCGGTAGCCTTATGCATGGAAATTCTAGGTCTTATGACTGCTGCATCGGACGCGATCCCCTTTGCTCGTTTTCACATGCGACCTCTTCAGCTCTGTATGCTGAACCAATGGTGCAGGGATTACACAAAGATATCTCAATTAATATCTTTAAAACCGATTGTACGACACTCTCTGACGTGGTGGACAGATCACCATCGTTTAGTTCAGGGGGCTTCTTTTGTTCTTCCGACCTGGACTGTAATTTCAACAGATGCAAGTCTTACAGGTTCGGGAGCTGTGTGGGGGTCTCTGACAGCACAAGGGGTTTGGGAATCTCAGGAGGTGAGATTACCGATCAATATTTTGGAACTCCGTGCAATTTTCAGAGCTCTTCAGTCTTGGCCTCTTCTGAAGAGAGAATCGTTCATTTGTTTTCAGACAGACAATGTCACAACTGTGGCATACATCAATCATCAAGGAGGGACTCACAGTCCTCTGGCTATGAAAGAAGTATCTCAAATTCTGGTTTGGGCGGAATCCAGCTCCTGTCTAATCTCTGCGGTTCATATTCCAGGAATAGACAATTGGGAAGCGGATTATCTCAGTCGCCAAACGTTGCATCCGGGCGAATGGTCTCTTCACCCAGAGGTATTTCTTCAGATTGTTCAAATGTGGGAACTTCCAGAAATAGATCTGATGGCTTCTCATCTAAACAAGAAACTTCCCAGGTATCTGTCCAGATCCCGGGATCCTCAGGCGGAGGCAGTGGATGCATTATCACTTCCTTGGAAGTATCATCCTGCCTATATCTTTCCGCCTCTAGTTCTTCTTCCAAGAGTGATCTCCAAGATTCTGAAGGAATGCTCGTTTGTTTTGCTGGTAGCTCCAGCATGGCCTCACAGGTTTTGGTATGCGGATCTTGTCCGGATGGCCTTTTGCCAACCGTGGACTCTTCCGTTAAGACCAGATCTTCTGTCGCAAGGTCCTTTTTTCCATCAGGATCTCAAATCCTTAAATTTAAAGGTATGGAGATTGAACGCTTGATTCTTCGTCAAAGAGGTTTCTCTGACTCTGTGATTAATACTATGTTACAGGCTCGTAAATCTGTATATAGAGAGATATATTATAGAGTCTGGAAGACTTATATTTCTTGGTGTCTTTCTCATCATTTTTCCTGGCATTCTTTTAGAATTCCGAGAATTTTACAGTTTCTTCAGGATGGTTTAGATAAAGGTTTGTCCGCAAGTTCCTTGAAAGGTCAAATCTCTGCTCTTTCTGTTCTTTTTCACAGAAAGATTGCTAATCTTCCTGATATTCATTGTTTTGTACAAGCCTTGGTTCGTATAAAACCTGTCATTAAGTCAATTTCTCCTCCTTGGAGTTTGAATTTGGTTCTGGGGGCTCTTCAAGCTCCTCCGTTTGAACCCATGCATTCATTGGACATTAAATTACTTTCTTGGAAAGTTTTGTTCCTTTTGGCCATCTCTTCTGCCAGAAGAGTCTCTGAATTGTCTGCTCTTTCTTGTGAGTCTCCTTTTCTGATTTTTCATCAGGATAAGGCGGTGTTGCGAACTTCTTTTTAATTTTTACCTAAGGTTGTGAATTCCAACAACATTAGTAGAGAAATTGTAGTTCCTTCATTATGCCCTAATCCTAAGAATTCTAAGGAGAAATCATTGCATTCTTTGGATGTTGTTAGAGCTTTGAAATATTATGTTGAAGCTACTAAGACTTTCCGAAAGACTTCTAGTCTCTTTGTCATCTTTTCCGGTTCTAGAAAAGGCCAGAAAGCTTCTGCCATTTCTTTGGCATCTTGGTTGAAATATTTAATTCATCATGCCTATGTTGAGTCGGGTAAAACTCCGCCTCAGAGGATTACAGCTCATTCTACTAGGTCAGTTTCTACTTCCTGGGCGTTTAGGAATGAAGCTTCGGTTGATCAGATTTGCAAAGCAGCAACTTGGTCTTCTTTGCATACTTTTACTAAATTCTACCATTTTGATGTGTTTCCTTCTTCTGAAGCAGTTTTTGGTAGAAAAGTACTTCAGGCAGCTGTTTCAGTTTGAATCTTCTGCTTATGTTTTCATTTAAACTTTATTTTGGGTGTGGATTATTTTCAGCAGGAATTGGCTGTCTTTATTTTATCCCTCCCTCTCTAGTGACTCTTGCGTGGAAAGATCCACATCTTGGGTAGTCATTATCCCATACGTCACTAGCTCATGGACTCTTGCTAATTACATGAAAGAAAACATAATTTATGTAAGAACTTACCTGATAAATTCATTTCTTTCATATTAGCAAGAGTCCATGAGGCCCACCCTTTTTTGTGGTGGTTATGATTTTTTTGTATAAAGCACAATTATTCCAATTCCTTATTTTTTATGCTTTCGCACTTTTTTCTTATCACCCCACTTCTTGGCTATACGTTAAACTGATTTGTGGGTGTGGTGAGGGGTGTATTTATAGGCATTTTAAGGTTTGGGAAACTTTGCCCCTCCTGGTAGGAATGTATATCCCATACGTCACTAGCTCATGGACTCTTGCTAATATGAAAGAAATGAATTTATCAGGTAAATTCTTACATAAATTATGTTTTTTTCAGAGCTCTTTCAGACTTGGCCTCTTTTAGGAGAGAACTTTTTCATTTCTTTCATGTAATTGGCAAGAGTCCATGAGCTAGTGACGTATGGGATATACAACCCTACCAGGAGGGGCAAAGTTTCCCAAACCTCAAAATGCCTACAAATACACCCCTCACCACACCCACAATTCAGTTTTACAAACTTTGCCTCCTATGGAGGTGGTGAAGCAAGTTTGTGTTAAGATTTCTACGTTGACATGCGCTT